>NW_027442570.1:77500-343950 GCF_048569485.1 Anomaloglossus baeobatrachus
CTGTATTATATACAGTCATATATATATATTCTATATTACACTCGGTCCACACTGTATTATATACAGTCATATATATATATTCTATATTACACTCGGTCCACACTGTATTATATACAGTCATATATATATATTCTATATTACACTAGGTCCACACTGTATTATATACAGTCATATATATATATTCTATATTACACCCGGTCCACACTGTATTATATACAGTCATATATATATATTCTATATTACACCCAGTCCACACTGTATTATATACAGTCATATATATATTCTATATTACACTAGGTCCACACTGTATTATATACAGTCATATATATATATTTTATATTACACCTGGTCCACACTGTATTATATACAGTCATATATATATTCTATATTACACTAGGTCCACACTGTATTATATACAGTCATATATATATATTCTATATTACACCCGGTCCACACTGTATTATATACAGTCATATATATATTCTATATTACACCCGGTCCACACTGTATTATATACAGTCATATATATATATTCTATATTACACCCGGTCCACACTGTATTATATACAGTCATATATATATATTCTATATTACACCTGGTCCACACTGTATTATATACAGTCATATATATATTCTATATTACACTAGGTCCACACTGTATTATATACAGTCATATATATATATTCTATATTACACTAGGTCCACACTGTATTATATACAGTCATATATATATATATTCTATATTACACTAGGTCCACACTGTATTATTATATACAGTCATATATATATATTCTATATTACACCCGGTCCACACTGTATTATTATATACAGTCATATATATATATTCTATATTACACTAGGTCCACACTGTATTATTATATACAGTCATATATATATATTCTATATTACACTCGGTCCACACTGTATTATATACAGTCATATATATATATTCTATATTACACCCGGTCCACACTGTGTATTATATACAGTCATATATATATATTCTATATTACACTAGGTCCACACTGTATTATATACAGTCATATATATATATTCTATATTACACTCGGTCCACACTGTGTATTATATACAGTCATATATATATATTCTATATTACACTAGGTCCACACTGTATTATATACAGTCATATATATATATTCTATATTACACTAGGTCCACACTGTATTATATACAGTCATATATATATATATATTCTATATTACACTAGGTCCACACTGTATTATATACAGTCATATATATATATTCTATATTACACTAGGTCCACACTGTATTATATACAGTCATATATATATATTCTATATTACACTAGGTCCACACTGTGTATTATATACAGTCATATATATATATTCTATATTACACTAGGTCCACACTGTATTATATACAGTCATATATATATATATTTCATATTACACTAGGTCCACACTGTATTATATACAGTCATATATATATATTCTATATTACACCCGGTCCACACTGTATTATATACAGTCATATATATATATTCTATATTACACTCGGTCCACACTGTATTATATACAGTCATATATATATTCTATATTACACCCGGTCCACACTGTATTATATACAGTCATATATATATATATATATTCTATATTACACTAGGTCCACACTGTATTATATACAGTCATATATATATATATATATATATTCTATATTACACTAGGTCCACACTGTATTATATAGTCATATATATATATATTCTATATTACACTCGGTCCACACTGTATTATATACAGTCATATATATATATATTCTATATTACACTCGGTTCACACTGTATTATATACAGTCATATATATATATTCTATATTACACCCGGTCCACACTGTATTATATACAGTCATATATATATATTCTATATTACACTCGGTCCACACTGTATTATATACAGTCATATATATATATATTCTATATTACACTCGGTCCACACTGTATTATATACAGTCATATATATATATATTCTATATTACACTCGGTCCACACTGTATTATATACAGTCATATATATATATATTCTATATTACACTCGGTCCACACTGTATTATATACAGTCATATATATATATTCTATATTACACCCGGTCCATACTGTATTATATACAGTCATATATATATATATATATTCTATATTACACTCGGTCCACACTGTGTATTATATATATATTCTATATTACACTCGGTCCACACTGTATTATATACAGTCATATATATATATATTCTATATTACACTAGGTCCACACTGTATTATATACAGTCATATATATATATATTCTATATTACACTCGGTCCACACTGTATTATATAGTCATATATATATTCTATATTACACTAGGTCCACACTGTATTATATACAGTCATATATATATATTCTATATTACACCCGGACCACACTGTATTATATACAGTCATATATATATATTCTATATTACACTCGGTCCACACTGTATTATATACAGTCATATATATATATTCTATATTACACTAGGTCCACACTGTATTATATACAGTCATATATATATATATATTCTATATTACACTCGGTCCACACTGTATTATTATATACAGTCATATATATATATATTCTATATTACACTCGGTCCACACTGTATTATATACAGTCATATATATATTCTATATTACACTAGGTCCACACTGTATTATATACAGTCATATATATATATATTCTATATTACACCCGGTCCACACTGTATTATATACAGTCATATATATATATTCTATATTACACTAGGTCCACACTGTATTATATACAGTCATATATATATATATTCTATATTACACTCGGTCCACACTGTATTATATACAGTCATATATATATATTCTATATTACACTAGGTCCACACTGTATTATATACAGTCATATATATATATTCTATATTACACCTGGTCCACACTGTATTATATACAGTCATATATATATATTTTATATATCACTCGGTCCACACTGTATTATATACAGTCATATATATATATATATTCTATATTACACCCGGTCCACACTGTATTATTATATACAGTCATATATATATATTCTATATTACACCCGGTCCACACTGGTATTATTTATATATTGTATATACACCCGGTCCACACTGTGTATTATACATATATTGTATATACACCCGGTCCACACAGTGTATTATATATATATATATATTGTATATACACCCGGTCCGCACCGGTATTATTTATATATTGTATATACACCCGGTCCACACTGTGTATTATATATATATTGTATATACACCCGGTCCACACTGTGTATTATATATATATTGTATATACACCCGGTCCACACTGTGTATTATATATATATTGTATATACACCCGATCCACACCGGTATTATTTATATATTGTATATACACCCGGTCCACACTGTGTATTATATATATATATATATTGTATATACACCCGGTCCACACTGTGTATTATATATATATTGTATATACACCCGGTCCACACTGTGTATTATATATATATTGTATATACACCCGGTCCACACTGTGTATTATATATATATTGTATATACACCCGATCCACACCGGTATTATTTATATATTGTATATACACCCGATCCACACTGTGTATTATATATATATTGTATATACACCCGATCCACACCGGTATTATTTATATATTGTATATACACCCGATCCACACTGTGTATTATATATATTGTATATACACCCGGTCCGCACCGGTATTATTTATATATTGTATATACACCCGGTCCACACTGTGTATTATATATATATTGTATATACACCCGGTCCACACTGTGTATTATATATATATTGTATATACACCCGGTCCACACTGTGTATTATATATATATTGTATATACACCCGGTCCACACTGTGTATTATATATATATTGTATATACACCCGATCCACACCGGTATTATTTATATATTGTATATACACCCGATCCACACTGTGTATTATATATATATTGTATATACACCCGATCCACACCGGTATTATTTATATATTGTATATACACCCGATCCACACTGTGTATTATATATATATTGTATATACACCCGGTCCGCACCGGTATTATTTATATATTGTATATACACCCGGTCCACACTGTGTATTATATATATATTGTATATACACCCGGTCCACACCGGTATTATTTATATATTGTATATACACCCGGTCCACACTGTGTATTATATATATATTGTATATACACCCGGTCCACACCGGTATTATTTATATATTGTATATACACCCGGTCCACACTGTGTATTATATATATATTGTATATACACCCGGTCCACACCGGTATTATTTATATATTGTATATACACCCGGTCCACACTGTGTATTATATATATATTGTATATACACCCGGTCCACACCGGTATTATTTATATATTGTATATACACCCGGTCCACACTGTGTATTATATATATATTGTATATACACCCGGTCCACACCGGTATTATTTATATATTGTATATACACCCGGTCCACACTGTGTATTATATATATATATTGTATATACACCCGGTCCACACTGTGTATTATTTATATATTGTATATACACCCGGTCCACACTGTGTATTATATATATATTGTATATACACCCGGTCCACACCGGTATTATTTATATATTGTATATACACCCGGTCCACACTGTGTATTATATATATATTGTATATACACCCGGTCCACACCGGTATTATTTATATATTGTATATACACCCGGTCCACACTGTGTATTATATATATATATTGTATATACACCCGGTCCACACTGTGTATTATTTATATATTGTATATACACCCGGTCCACACTGTGTATTATATATATATATTGTATATACACCCGGTCCACACTGTGTATTATATATATATATTGTATATACACCCGGTCCGCACCGGTATTATTTATATATCGTATATACACCCGGTCCATACATGTATTGCACACTTTGTCCCGGTCTCTGCACTCGGAGGCTGCGGGATCGTTGTGGAATCGCCCGATATCGCCGCGGCCCCGGAGGACTCACCTTGGAAGCGGTGCCCCAGGTATCGGTACCGGTGGATGAGCCAGGGGTAGAAGCTGGACGGGTCCCGCTGCGGGGAGGAGAAGAGCGGGTGCGGGGGGTGGGCGGCGGGCAGCGCGTGCGGGGGGGGCACCGGGTGCACGGGCACGGCCGGGGTCGGCGGGTGGGAAACTGTGTCCGCAAACAGCAAGTCCGGGTTGGAGTAGACGCCGCGCGCCGGGTGGAATCCGTTCAGGAAGGGGTTGATGGGGCTGGAGCCGGCATAGCTGAGGGCGGCCGGGCGCAGGGGCTCCTCGGGGCGGCCGGGGGGCAGCGGAGCGTCCTTGGCCACCAGGGACTCGATGGTGAAGCATCTCTTCGGAGCCGGCTGGAACATGGTGCCGGCGGCGGGGCGCAGGGTGCGGCACTGATTGTGCGGCTCAGCGGACTCCAGTGCCCGGTGGCATCCGATCCATGGAAGTGCCGGACTCTGCACAACTTCTGCCAGCGATCCCGTACTTGCTGAGGGTAATTAGTGCGGCGCTGACACTGGCGCTTCCTGCGCAGATGTCGCACGCTCTGATTGGACGCAGCGCCACAGGGGAGGCTCCTCCGTGCGTCAGAGCGAGGAGCATCCACCCAGGGAATGGCCGGCGGCCGGCACCCCAAAGCCCCTGCCTGCCGGTACCGGGAGTGCACACCCTGCTGCTCCCGAGTCTGCGCCTGCCGCTACCAGGAGTGCGCACCCTGCTGCTCCCGAGCCTCCGCCTGCTACTACCAGGAGTGTGCACCCTGCTGCTCCCGAGCCTCCGACTGCTACTACCAGGAGTGCGCACCCTGCTGCTCCCGAGCCTCCGCCTGCTACTACCAGGAGTGTGCACCCTGCTGCTCCCGAGCCTCCGCCTGCTACTACCAGGAGTGCACACCCTGCTGCTCCCGAGTCTGCGCCTGCCGCTACCAGGAGTGCGCACCCTGCTGCTCCCGAGTCTGCGCCTGCCGCTACCAGGAGTGCGCACCCTGCTGCTCCCGAGCCTCCGCCTGCCACTACCAGGAGTGCGCACGCTGCTGCTCCCGAGCCTCCACCTGCCACTACCAGGAGTGCGCACCCTGCTGCTCCCGAGCCTCCGCCTGCCACTACCAGGAGTGCGCACCCTGCTGCTCCCGAGTCTGCGCCTGCCACTACCAGGAGTGCGCACCCTGCTGCTCCCGAGCCTCCGCCTGCTACTACCAGGAGTGCGCACCCTGCTGCTCCCGAGCCTCCGCCTGCTACTACCAGGAGTGCACACCCTGCTGCTCCCGAGTCTGCGCCTGCCGCTACCAGGAGTGCGCACCCTGCTGCTCCCGAGTCTGCGCCTGCCGCTACCAGGAGTGCGCACCCTGCTGCTCCCGAGCCTCCGCCTGCCACTACCAGGAGTGCGCACGCTGCTGCTCCCGAGCCTCCACCTGCCACTACCAGGAGTGCGCACCCTGCTGCTCCCGAGCCTCCGCCTGCCACTACCAGGAGTGCACACCCTGCTGCTCCCGAGCCTCCGCCTGCTACTACCAGGAGTGCGCACCCTGCTGCTCCCGAGCCTCCGCCTGCTACTACCAGGAGTGTGCACCCTGCTGCTCCCGAGCCTCCGCCTGCTACTACCAGGAGTGTGCACCCTGCTGCTCCCGAGCCTCCGCCTGCTACTACCAGGAGTGCGCACCCTGCTGCTCCCGAGCCTCCGCCTGCTACTACCAGGAGTGCGCACCCTGCTGCTCCCGAGCCTCCGCCTGCTACTACCAGGAGTGTGCACCCTGCTGCTCCCGAGCCTCCGACTGCTACTACCAGGAGTGCGCACCCTGCTGCTCCCGAGCCTCCGCCTGCTACTACCAGGAGTGCGCACCCTGCTGCTCCCGAGCCTCCGCCTGCTACTACCAGGAGTGCACACCCTGCTGCTCCCGAGTCTGCGCCTGCCGCTACCAGGAGTGCGCACCCTGCTGCTCCCGAGTCTGCGCCTGCCGCTACCAGGAGTGCGCACCCTGCTGCTCCCGAGCCTCCGCCTGCCACTACCAGGAGTGCGCACGCTGCTGCTCCCGAGCCTCCACCTGCCACTACCAGGAGTGCGCACCCTGCTGCTCCCGAGCCTCCGCCTGCCACTACCAGGAGTGCGCACCCTGCTGCTCCCGAGCCTCCGCCTGCTACTACCAGGAGTGCGCACCCTGCTGCTCCCGAGCCTCCGCCTGCTACTACCAGGAGTGTGCACCCTGCTGCTCCCGAGCCTCCGCCTGCTACTACCAGGAGTGTGCACCCTGCTGCTCCCGAGCCTCCGCCTGCTACTACCAGGAGTGCGCACCCTGCTGCTCCCGAGCCTCCGCCTGCTACTACCAGGAGTGCGCACCCTGCTGCTCCCGAGCCTCCGCCTGCTACTACCAGGAGTGTGCACCCTGCTGCTCCCGAGCCTCCGACTGCTACTACCAGGAGTGCGCACCCTGCTGCTCCCGAGCCTCCGCCTGCTACTACCAGGAGTGTGCACCCTGCTGCTCCCGAGCCTCCGCCTGCTACTACCAGGAGTGTGCACCCTGCTGCTCCCGAGCCTCCGCCTGCTACTACCAGGAGTGCGCACCCTGCTGCTCCCGAGCCTCCGCCTGCTACTACCAGGAGTGTGCACCCTGCTGCTCCCGAGCCTCCGCCTGCTACTACCAGGAGTGTGCACCCTGCTGCTCCCGAGCCTCCGCCTGCTACTACCAGGAGTGCGCACCCTGCTGCTCCCGAGCCTCCGACTGCTACTACCAGGAGTGCGCACCCTGCTGCTCCCGAGTCTGCGCCTGCCGCTACCAGGAGTGCGCACCCTGCTGCTCCCGAGTCTGCGCCTGCCACTACCAGGAGTGCGCACCCTGCTGCTCCCGAGCCTCCGCCTGCTACTACCAGGAGTGTGCACCCTGCTGCTCCCGAGCCTCCGACTGCTACTACCAGGAGTGCGCACCCTGCTGCTCCCGAGTCTGCGCCTGCTGCTACCAGGAGTGCGCACCCTGCTGCTCCCGAGCCTCCGCCTGCTACTACCAGGAGTGTGCACCCTGCTGCTCCCGAGCCTCCGCCTGCTACTACCAGGAGTGTGCACCCTGCTGCTCCCGAGCCTCCGCCTGCTACTACCAGGAGTGCGCACCCTGCTGCTCCCGAGCCTCCGACTGCTACTACCAGGAGTGCGCACCCTGCTGCTCCCGAGTCTGCGCCTGCCGCTACCAGGAGTGCGCACCCTGCTGCTCCCGAGTCTGCGCCTGCCACTACCAGGAGTGCGCACCCTGCTGCTCCCGAGCCTCCGCCTGCTACTACCAGGAGTGTGCACCCTGCTGCTCCCGAGCCTCCGACTGCTACTACCAGGAGTGCGCACCCTGCTGCTCCCGAGTCTGCGCCTGCTGCTACCAGGAGTGCGCACCCTGCTGCTCCCGAGCCTCCGCCTGCTACTACCAGGAGTGTGCACCCTGCTGCTCCCGAGCCTCCGCCTGCTACTACCAGGAGTGTGCACCCTGCTGCTCCCGAGCCTCCGACTGCTACTACCAGGAGTGCGCACCCTGCTGCTCCCGAGCCTCCGCCTGCTACTACCAGGAGTGCGCACCCTGCTGCTCCCGAGCCTCCGCCTGCTACTACCAGGAGTGCTCACCCTGCTGCCCCCGAGCCTCCGCCTGCCGCTACCAGGAGTCCGCACCTTGCTGCCCCCGAACCTGCACCTGCCGCTAACATGAGTGTGCACCCTGCTGCTCCCGAGCCTCCGCATGCCGCTACCAGGAGTGCGCACCCTGCTGCTCCCGAGCCTCCGCCAGCCGCTACCATGAGTGCTCACCCTGCTGCCCCCGAGCCTCTGCCTGCCGCTACCAGGAGAGCGTACCCTGCTGCTAACATGAGTGCGCACCCTGCTGCCCCCGAGCTTCCGCCTGCCACTACCAGGACTGCGGACCCTGCTGCCCCCGAACCTCCGCCTGCCACTACCAGGAGTACGCACCCTGCTGCCCCCGAGCCTCTGCCTCCCACTACCAGGAGTGCGCACCCTGCTGCTCCCGAGCCTCCGCCTGCCGCTACCAGGAGTACGCACCCTGCTTCCCCCGAGCCTCCGCCTGCCGCTACCAGGAGTGCGCACCCTGCTGCCCCCGAGCCTCCGCCTGCCGCTACCAGGAGTGCGCACCCTGCTGCCCCCGAGCCTCTGCCTGCCACTACCAGGAGTGCGCACCCTGCTGCTCCCGAGCCTCCGCCTGCCGCTACCAGGAGTAGGCACCCTGCTGCCCCCGAGCCTCAGCCTGCCGCTACCAGGAGTGCGCACCCTGCTGCCCCCGAGCCTCCGCCTGCCGCTACCAGGAGTGCGCACCCTGCTGCCCCTGAGCCTCCGCCTGCCGCTACCAGGAGTGCGCACCCTGCTGCCCCCGAGCCTCCGCCTGCCGCTACCAGGAGTGCGCACCCTGCTGCTTCCGAGCCTCCGCCTGCCACTACCAGGAGTACGCACCCTGCTGCTCCCGAGCCTCCGCCTGCTACTACCAGGAGTGCGCACCCTGCTGCTCTCGAGCCTCCGCCTGCTGCTACCAGGAGTGCTGCCCCTGAGCCTCCGCCTGCCGCTACCTGGAGTGCTGCCCCTGAGCCTCCGCCTGCCACTACCAGGAGTGCGCACCTGGACTATCGGGTCGTCACAGGGTATTGCACAATCTGCCCTCCCGTGCAATATCCGCCTCCTCCTTAGTGACGGGTCCCCAACTACATGGTGTTGCCTACATCAGCTTATTAAAGTCCTAAGGTACACTCTGCACCACACCCACCAGACACAGCAGTGGACGGCCTGAGTGGAATAGGGTCGCCCACTTGGGGGGTTGGTTAAGGGGAGGTCTGAAGTGTCAGTCAGTCAGAGGGAGAGTGTGGGAAGTGAAGGAGAGAGGAAGTCAGCAGCCGGGCTCCTTGGATATACCTAGGTAGCAGACGGTGGTCTGGACCTGGTAGCGGCTGGACCCCCGGTCGCAGGGGATCGTGACAAGGCGCATGGAACTGTCGAGGAGGACAGCCGGGGCTAGGACCAGGGCGCGACGGGGTACGTGGACCCTAGGTCAGGGAGTAGCTTCAGGCAACCTGACAATTTACCCAACGAGATTTGAGCCTTCAAGTTCCTCTCTCCACCCACATCAAAATCGGGGTACTAGCGCAACGAGGGGGATAGGACTTTCCACAAATACAGTCCAGAAAATCCCAAGCGTGAACCCTGAGAGCAAGCTCCCACAGTTAGCCATAGTGGGGAGCAGGACCCGACTAGTTACATACTACCGGGGCCAACAGAGAAGTGAACTTAGTGCTAGGAGGAAGGTCACGGATCACCAGGCAGCACCATCGGGGACGGGACCCGAACTAGCTCCCCTCAGCGGCAGTGAGTGCGCACCCTGCTGCCCCCAAGCCTCCGATACCAGGAGTGCTCACCCTGCTGCCCCCGAGCCTCTGACTTCCGATACCAGGAGTGCGCACCCTGCTGCCCCCGAGCCTCTGACTTCCGATACCAGGAGTGCGCACCCTGCTGCCCCCGAGCCTCTGACTTCCGATACCAGGAGTGCTCACCATGCTGCCCCCGAGCCTCTGACTCCCGATACCAGGAGTGCGCACCCTGCTGCCCCCGAGCCTCTGACTTCCGATACCAGGAGTGCTCACCCTGCTGCCCCCGAGCCTCTGACTTCCGATACCAGGAGTGCGCACCCTGCTGCCCCCGAGCCTCTGACTCCCGATACCAGGAGTGCTCACCCTGCTGCCCCCGAGCCTCTGACTTCCGATACCAGGAGTGCGCACCCTGCTGCCCCCGAGCCTCTGACTCCCGATACCAGGAGTGCTCACCCTGCTGCCCCCGAGCCTCTGACTTCCGATACCAGGAGTGCGCACCCTGCTGCCCCCGAGCCTCTGACTTCCGATACCAGGAGTGCGCACCCTGCTGCCCCCGAGCCTCTGACTCCCGATACCAGGAGTGCTCACCCTGCTGCCCCCGAGCCTCTGACTTCCGATACCAGGAGTGCGCACCCTGCTGCCCCCGAGCCTCTGACTCCCGATACCAGGAGTGCGCACCCTGCTGCCCCCGAGCCTCTGACTTCCGATACCAGGAGTGCGCACCCTGCTGCCCCCGAGCCTCTGACTTCCGATACCAGGAGTGCGCACCCTGCTGCCCCCGAGCCTCTGACTCCCGATACCAGGAGTGCGCACCCTGCTGCCCCCGAGCCTCTGACTCCCGATACCAGGAGTGCGCACCCTGCTGCCCCCGAGCCTCTGACTCCCGATACCAGGAGTGCGCACCCTGCTGCCCCCGAGCTTCCGCCTGTTGCTACCAGGAGTGCGTACCCTGCTGCTCTCGATCCTTCACCTGCCTCTACCAGGAGTGCGCACCCTGCTTCCCCCGATCCTCTGCCTGCCGCTACCAGGAGTGCGCACCCTGCTGCCCCTGAGCCTCCACCTGCCGCTACCAGGAGTGCGCACCTGCTGCTCCCGAGCCTCCACCTGCCGATACCAAGAGTGCGCACCCTGCTGCCCTGAGCCTCCTCCTGCTGCTACCACGAGTGCGCACCCTGCTACCCCTGAGCCTTCGCTTGCCGCTGCCAGGAGAGCGAACCCTGCTGCCTCCGAGCCACCGCCTGCTGCTACCAGGAGTGCACACCCTGCCTCTCCTCAGCCTCTACCTTCCCCTACCAGAAGTGAGCACCCTGCTGCACCCAAGCCTCTGCCTGACGCTCCCAAGAGTGCGCATCCTGCTGCCCCCGAGCCTCCGCCTGCCTCTACCAGGAGTGCGCACCCTGCTGCTCCCGAGCCTCCACCTGCCTCTACCAGGAGTGCGCACCCTGCTGCTCCCGAACCTCCACCTGCCACTACCAGGAGTGCGCACCCTGCTGCCCCCGAGCCTCCGCCTGCCGCTACCAGGAGTGCGCACCCTGCTGCTCCCGAGCCTCCGCCTGCCACTACCAGGAGTGCGCACTCTGCTGCTCCCGAGCCTCCACCTGCCACTACCAGGAGTGCGCACCCTGCTGCTCCCGAGCCTCCACCTGCCACTACCAGGAGTGCGCACCCTGCTGCTCCCGAACCTCCACCTGCCTCTACCAGGAGTGCGCACCCTGCTGCCCCCGAGCCTCCGCCTGCCGCTACCAGGAGTGCGCACCCTGCTGCTCCCGAGCCTCCGCCTGCCACTACCAGGAGTGCGCACCCTGCTGCTCCCGAGCCTCCACCTGCCTCTACCAGGAGTGCGCACCCTGCTGCTCCCGAGCCTCCGCCTGCCACTACCAGGAGTGCGCACTCTGCTGCTCCCGAGCCTCCACCTGCCTCTACCAGGAGTGCGCACCCTGCTGCTCCCGAGCGTCCGCCTGCCGCTACCAGGAGTGCGCACTCTGCTGCTCCCGAGCCTCCACCTGCCTCTACCAGGAGTGCGCACCCTGCTGCTCCCGAGCCTCAGCCTGCCACTACCAGGAGTGCGCACTCTGCTGCTCCCGAGCCTCCACCTGCCTCTACCAGGAGTGCGCACTCTGCTGCTCCCGAGCCTCCACCTGCCTCTACCAGGAGTGCGCACCCTGCTGCTCCCGAGCCTCCGCCTGCCGCTACCAGGAGTGCGCACCCTGCTGCTCCCGAGCCTCCGCCTGCCGCTACCAGGAGTGCGCACCCTGCTGCTCCCGAGCCTCCGCCTGCCGCTACCAGGAGTGCGCACTCTGCTGCTCCCGAGCCTCCGCCTGCCACTACCAGGAGTGCGCACTCTGCTGCTCCCGAGCCTCCGCCTGCCGCTACCAGGAGTGCGCACCCTGCTGCTCCCGAGCCTCCGCCTGCCGCTACCAGGAGTGCGCACTCTGCTGCTCCCGAGCCTCCGCCTGCCTCTACCAGGAGTGCGCACCCTGCTGCCCCCGAGCCTCCGCCTGCCTCTACCAGGAGTGCGCACCCTGCTGCCCCCGAGCCTCCGCCTGCCTCTACCAGGAGTGCGCACCCTGCTGCTCCCGAGCCTCCGCCTGCCACTACCAGGAGTGCGCACTCTGCTGCTCCCGAGCCTCCGCCTGCCGCTACCAGGAGTGCGCACCCTGCTGCTCCCGAGCCTCCACCTGCCTCTACCAGGAGTGCGCACCCTGCTGCTCCCGAGCCTCCACCTGCCTCTACCAGGAGTGCGCACCCTGCTGCTCCCGAGCCTCCGCCTGCCACTACCAGGAGTGCGCACTCTGCTGCTCCCGAGCCTCCGCCTGCCGCTACCAGGAGTGCGCACCCTGCTGCTCCCGAGCCTCCACCTGCCTCTACCAGGAGTGCGCACCCTGCTGCTCCCGAGCCTCCACCTGCCTCTACCAGGAGTGCGCACCCTGCTGCTCCCGAGCCTCCGCCTGCCACTACCAGGAGTGCGCACCCTGCTGCTCCCGAGCCTCCACCTGCCTCTACCAGGAGTGTGCACCCTGCTGCTCCCGAGCCTCCGCCTGCCGCTACCAGGAGTGCGCACCCTGCTGCTCCCGAGCCTCCGCCTGCCGCTACCAGGAGTGCGCACTCTGCTGCTCCCGAGCCTCCGCCTGCCTCTACCAGGAGTGCGCACCCTGCTGCTCCCGAGCCTCCGCCTGCCGCTACCAGGAGTGCGCACTCTGCTGCTCCCGAGCCTCCGCCTGCTACTACCAGGAGTGCGCACCCTGCTGCTCCCGAGCCTCCGCCTGCTACTACCAGGAGTGCGCACCCTGCTGCTCCCGAGCCTCCACCTGCCTCTACCAGGAGTGCGCACCCTGCTGCTCCCGAGCCTCCGCCTGCCGCTACCAGGAGTGCGCACTCTGCTGCTCCCGAGCCTCCACCTGCCTCTACCAGGAGTGCGCACCCTGCTGCCCCCGAGCCTCCGCCTGCCTCTACCAGGAGTGCGCACCCTGCTGCCCCCGAGCCTCCGCCTGCCGCTACCAGGAGTGCGCACCCTGCTGCTCCCGAGCCTCCACCTGCCTCTACCAGGAGTGCGCACCCTGCTGCTCCCGAGCCTCCACCTGCCTCTACCAGGAGTGCGCACCCTGCTGCTCCCGAGCCTCCACCTGCCTCTACCAGGAGTGCGCACCCTGCTGCTCCCGAGCCTCCACCTGCCGATACCAAGAGTGCGCACCCTGCTGCTCCCGAGCCTCCGCCTGCCGCTACCAGGAGTGCGCACTCTGCTGCTCCCGAGCCTCCACCTGCCTCTACCAGGAGTGCGCACCCTGCTGCCCCCGAGCCTCCGCCTGCCTCTACCAGGAGTGCGCACCCTGCTGCCCCCGAGCCTCCGCCTGCCGCTACCAGGAGTGCGCACCCTGCTGCTCCCGAGCCTCCACCTGCCTCTACCAGGAGTGCGCACCCTGCTGCTCCCGAGCCTCCACCTGCCTCTACCAGGAGTGCGCACCCTGCTGCTCCCGAGCCTCCACCTGCCTCTACCAGGAGTGCGCACCCTGCTGCTCCCGAGCCTCCACCTGCCTCTACCAGGAGTGCGCACTCTGCTGCTCCCGAGCCCAATGTAACTGTAATATATTCTGCTCTTGAAATGTGATCGAGGGAAAATGACAAAGTTGTAGTGAATACGGGGATATTGTGATAGAGAAATCCACTGAACGCTCTGTCCGCAGAATGCGTTTCCGGAGCGATACTTTATAGGCTCAGGAAGAAAAGCGATACAAGTCTCTGGTCACATTGTAAAGTATCGCTCCGACAATACTGTCATTCCAGCGACATAGTCATTCAATTCAAGGTTGTAGTGAATAATGTGTCTGTATCGCCACCTAGTGATAAAACATGGGAACTGCAGGCACAAAGAAGAGCGCCAAACCCAAACAGAAAAGTCCAAAATTTAAGAGACAAAAATAAATAAACTCATTCATATTATTCCAGTGATATCATAGGATGCAAAAGTATTCAACCCCCGCTCATTACACTGGTATATACTGTACCCACAGTCTCAATATTCAGTGACCGCCCGTCTCCTCCATCCTCAGTATTCAGTGACCGCCCGTCTCCTCCGTCCTCAGTATTCAGTGACCGCCCGTCTCCTCCATCCTCAGTATTCAGTGACTGCCTGTCTCCTCTGTCCTCAGTATTCAGTGACCGCCCGTCTCCTCCGTCCTCAGTATTCAGTGACCGCCCGTCTCCTCCATCCTCAGTATTCAGTGACTGCCTGTCTCCTCCATCCTCAGTATTCAGTGACCGCCCGTCTCCTCCATCCTCAGTATTCAGTGACCGCCCGTCTCCTCCATCCTCAGTATTCAGTGACCGCCCGTCTCCTCCATCCTCAGTATTCAGTGACCTCCCGTCTCCTCCGTACTCAGTATTCAGTGACCTCCCGTCTCCTCCGTACTCAATATCCAGTGACTGCCCGTCTCCTCCATCCTCAGTATTCAGTGACTGCTCGTCTCCTCCGTCCTCAGTATTCAGTGACCGCCCGTCTCCTCCATCCTCAGTATTCAGTGACCTCCCGTCTCCTCCGTACTCAGTATCCAGTGACTGCCCGTCTCCTCCATCCTCAGTATTCAGTGACTGCCCGTCTCCTCCATCCTCAGTATTCAGTGACCGCCCATCCTCCTTCATCCTCAGTATTTAGTGACCGCCCGTCTCCTCCATCCTCAGTATTCAGTGACTGCCCATCTCCTCCATCCTCAGTATTCAGTGACCTCCCGTCTCCTCCATCCTCAGTATTCAGTGACCTCCCGTCTCCTCCGTCCTCAGTGTTCAGTGACCGCCCGTCTCCTCCATCCTCAGTATTCAGTGACCTCCCGTCTCCTCCATCCTCAGTATTCAGTGACCTCCCGTCTCCTCCATCCTCAGTATTCAGTGACCTCCCGTCTCCTCCGTACTCAGTATTCAGTGACTGCCCGTCTCCTCCATCCTCAGTATCCAGTGACCGCCCATCTCCTCCATCCTCAGTATTCAGTGACCGCCCGCATACTCCGTCCTCAGTAATCAGTGACCGCCCGTCTCCTCCATCCTCAGTATTCAGTGACCTCCCGTCTCCTCCATCCTCAGTATTCAGTGACTGCCCGTCTCCTCCATCCTCAGTGTTCAGTGACCGCCCGTCTCCTCCATCCTCAGTATTCAGTGACTGCCCGTCTCCTCCATCCTCAGTATTCAATGACTGCCCGTCTCCTCCATCCTCAGTATTCAGTGACTGCCCGTCTCCTCCATCCTCAGTGTTCAGTGACCGCCCGTCTCCTCCATCCTCAGTATTCAGTGACTGCCCGTCTCCTCCATCCTCAGTGTTCAGTGACCGCCCGTCTCCTCCATCCTCAGTATTCAGTGACCTCCCGTCTCCTCCATCCTCAGTATTCAGTGACCTCCCGTCTCCTCCATCCTCAGTATTCAGTGACTGCCCGTCTCCTCCATCCTCAGTATTCAATGACTGCCCGTCTCCTCCATCCTCAGTATCCAGTGACTGCTTGTCTCCTCTGTCCTCAGTATTCAGTCACTGCCCGTCTCCTCCATCCTCAGTATTCAGTGACTGCCCGTCTCCTCCATCCTCAGTATTCAGTGACTGCCCGTCTCCTCCATCCTCAGTATCCAGTGACCGCCCATCTCCTCCATCCTCAGTATTCAGTGACCGCCCGCATACTCCGTCCTCAGTAATCAGTGACCGCCCGTCTCCTCCATCCTCACTATTCAGTGACCGCCCGACTCCTCCTTCCTCACTATTCGGTGACCGCCTGTGTCCTCCGTCCTCAGTAATCAGTGACCGCCCATCTCTTCTGTCCTTAGTATTGAGTGACCGTCTGTCTCCTCCTCATCCTCAGTGTTCAGTGACCGCCTGTCTCCTCCATGCTCAGTATTCAGTGATGGCCCGTCTCTTCCGTCCTCAGTATTCAGTGACCGCCCATCTCCTCCATCCTCAGTATTCAGTGACCGCCTGTCTCCTACGCCCTCAGTATCCAGTGACCGCCCGTCTCCTCAATCCTCAGTATTCAGTGACTGCCCGTCTTCTCCATCCTCAGTATTTGGTGACCGCCTGTCTCCTCCATCCTCAGTATTCAGTGACTGCCCGTCTCCTCCATCCACAGTATTCAGTGACTGCTTGTCTCCTCCATCCTCAGTATCCAGTGACCGCCCGTCTCCTCCATGCTCAGTATTAAGTGACCGCCCGTCTTCTCCATCCTCAGTATTCAGTGACCGCCCGTCTCGTCCATCCCCAGTATTCAGTGACTGCCCATCTCCTCCATCCTCAGTATTCAGTGACCGCCCGTCTCCTCCATCCTCAGTGTTCAGTGACCGCCCGTCTCCTCCATCCTCAGGATTCAGTGACCGCCCGTCTCCACCATCCTCAGTATTCAGTGACCGCCCGTCTCCACCATCCTCAGTATTCAGTGACCGCCCGTCTCTTCCATCCTCAGTATTCAGTGACCACCCATCTCCTCCGTCCTCAGTATCCAGTGACCGCACGTATCCTGAATCCTCAGTATTTAATGACCGCCCGTCTCCTCCATCCTCAGTATTCAGTGACCGCCCGACTCCTCCATCCTCAGTATTCAGTGATGGTCTGTCTCCTCCGTCCTCAGAATTCAGTGACCGCCCGTCTCCTGCATCCTCAGTATTCAGTGATGGCCCGTCTCTTCCATCCTCAGTATTCAGTGACCACCCGTCTCCTCCGTCCTCAGTATCCAGTGACCGCACGTATCCTGAATCCTCAGTATTTAGTGACCGCCAGTCTCTTACATCCTCAGTATTCAGTGACCGCCCGCATACTCCGTCTTCAGTAATTAGTGACCGCCCGTCTCCTCCATCCTAACTATTCAGTGACCGCCCGTTTCCTCCTTCCTCACTATTCAGTGACCGCCTGTGTCCTCCGTCCTCAGTATTCAGTAACCGCCCATCTCTTCTGTCCTCAGTATTGAGTGACCGTCCGTCTCCTCCTCATCCTCAGTGTTCAGTGACCGCCTGTCTCCTCCATCCTCAGTATTCACTGATGGCCCATCTCCTCCATCCTCAGTATTCAGTGACCGCCAATCTCCTCCATCCTCAGTATTCAGTGACCGCCCGTTTCCTCCATCCTCAGTATTCAGTGACCGCCCGTCTCCTCCATTCTCAGTATTCACTGACCGCCCGTTCCTCCATCCTCAGTATTCAGTGACCGCCCGTCTCCTCCATCCTCAGTATTCAGTGATGGCCCATCTCCTCATTCCTCAGTGTTCAGTGACCGCCGGTCTCCTCCATCCTCAGAATTCAGTGACCGCCCGTCTCCTCCATCCTCAGTATTCACTGACTGCCCGTCTCCTCCGTCCTCATTATTCACTGACCGCCCATCTCCTCCATCCTCAGTATTCACTGACCGCCCATCTCCTCCGTCCTCAGTATTCAGTGACCGCCCATCTCCTCCATTCTCAGTATTCAATGACCGCCCGTCTCCTCCGTCCTCAGTATTCAGTGACCACCTGTCTCCTCCGTCCCCATTATTCATTGACCACCTGTCTCCTTTATCCTCACTATTCATTGACCGACCGTTTCCTCCATCCTCACTATTCAGTGACTGCCCGTCTCCTCCATCCTCAGTATTCAGTAACCGCCCATCTCCTTCATCCTCAGTATTCAGTGACCGCCCGTCTCCTCCGTCTTCAGTATTCAGTGACCGCCCGTCTCCTTCATGTTCAGTACTCAGTGAACGCCCATCTCCGCAATCCTCAGTATTCAGTGACCGCCCGTCTCCTCCGTCCTCAGTATTCAGTGACCACCCGTCTCCTCCATCCTTAGTATTCAGTGACCGCCCGTCTCCTCCATCCTCAGGATTCAGTGACCGCCCGTCTCCTTCATCCTCAGCATTCAGTGACCGCCCGTCTCCTCCATCTTCAGTATTCATTGATGGCCCGTCTCTTCCATCCTCAGTATTCAGTGACCACCTGTCTCCTCCGTCCTCAGTATCCAGTGACCGCACGTATCCTGAATCCTTAGTATTTAGTGACCGCCCGTCTCTTACATCCTCAGTATTCAGTGACCGCCCGTCTCCTACATCCTCAGTATTCAGTGATGGTCCGTCTCCTCCATCCTCAGTATTCAGTGATGGCCCGTCTCCTCCGTCCTCAGTATCCAGTGACCGCACGTATCCTGAATTCTCAGTATTTAGTGACCGCCAGTCTCCTCCATCCTCAGTATTCAGTGACCGCCCGCATACTCCGTCCTCAGTAATCAGTGACCGCCCGTCTCCTGCATCCTCACTATTCAGTGACCGCCCGACTCCTCCTTCCTCACTATTCGGTGACCGCCTGTGTCCTCCGTCCTCAGTATTCAGTGACCGCCCATCTCTTCTGTCCTTAGTATTGAGTGACCGTCCGTCTCCTCCTCATCCTCAGTGTTCAGTGACCGCCTGTCTCCTCCATCCTCATTATTCAGTGATCGCCCGTCTCCTCCGTCCTCAGTATTCAGTGACCGCCCATCTCTTCCATCCTCAGAATTCAGTGACCGCCCGTCTCCTCCGTCCTCAGTAATAAGTGGTGGCCCGTTTCCTCCGTCCTCAGTATCCAGTGACCGCCCGTCTCCTCAATCCTCAGTATTCAGTGACTGCCCGTCTTCTCCATCCTCAGTATTCAGTGACTGCCCGTCTTCTCCATCCTCAGTATCCAGTGACCGCCCGTCTCCTCAATCCTCAGTATTCAGTGACTGCCCGTCTTCTCCATCCTCAGTATCCAGTGACCGCCCGTCTCCTCCATCCTCAGTATTCAGTGACCACCCGTCTCCTCCATCCTCAGTATTCAGTGACCACCCGTCTCCTCCATCCTCTTTATTCAGTGGTCGCCTGTCTCCTCCATCCTCTGTAATCAGTGAGCACCCGTCTCCTCCATCCTCAGTATTTGTTGACCGCCCATCTCCTCCGTCCTCAGTTTTTTGTGACTGCATGTCTCCTCCATCCTTAGTATTCAGTGACCGCCCTTCTCCTCCATCCTCAGTATTCAGTGACCGCCTGTCTCCTCCATCTTCATTTTTCAGTGACCGCCCGACTCCTCCATCCTCAGTATTCAGTGACCGCCCTTCTCCTCCATCTTCAGTATGCAGTGACCGCGAGTCTCCTCCATCCTCAGTTTTCAGTGACCGCCCGACTCCTCCATACTCAGTATTCAGTGACCGCCCGTCTCCTCCATCCTCAGTATTCAGTGACCGATCCTCTCCTCCATACTCAGTATTCAGTGACCGCCCATCTCCTCCATCCTCAGTGTTCAGTGTTTGCCCGTCTCATTCGTCTTTAGTATTTAGTGATCGCCCGTCTCCTCAGTCCTCAGTATTCAGTGACCGCCCGTCTCCTCCATCCTCAGTATTCAGTGACTGCCCGTCTCCTCCATCCTCAGTATTCAGGGACCGCCCGTCTCCTCCATCCTCAGTATTGAGTGACCACCCATCTCCTCCATCCTCAGTATTCAGTGATCGCCCGTCTCCTTCGTCCTCAGTATTTAGTGACCGCCCGTCTCCTCCATACTCAGTATTCAGTGACCGCCCGTCTCCTCCATCCTCAGTATTCAGAACCGTCTGTCTCCTCCATCCTTAGTATTAAGTGATGGCCCATTTCCTCTGTCCTCAGTATTCAGTGACCGCCCGTCTCTTCCATCCTCAGTATTCAATGACCGCCCGTCTCCTCCATCTTCATTATTCTGTGACAGCATGTATCCTCTATCCTCAGTATTCAGTGATTGTTCGTCTCCCCCTCATCCTCAGTATTCAGTGACCGCCCGTATCCTCCATCCTCAGTATTCAGTTACCGCCTGTCTCCTCCATCCTCAGTGTTCAGTGATCGCCCGTCTCATCCGTCCTTAGTATTCAGTGACCGCCCGTATCCTCCATCCTCAGTATTCAGTTACCGCCTGTCTCCTCCATCCTCAGTGTTCAGTGATCGCCCGTCTCCTTCGTCCTCAGAATTCAGTGACCGCCCGTCTCCTTTGTCCTCAGTATTCAGTGACCGCCCGTTTCCTTTATCCTCAGTATTCAGTAATCGCCCGTCTCCTCCATCCTTAGTATTCAGTGACCGCCCGTCTCCTCCATCCTCAGTATTCAGTGACCGCCCATCTCCTCCATCCTCAGTATTCAGTGACCGCCCGATTCCTCCATTCTCAGTATTCAGTGACCGCCCGTCTCCTCCATCTTCAGTATTCAGTATTAAGTAACCGCCCCTCTCCTCCATCCTCCGTATTCTGTGACCGCATGTCTCCTCTATCCTCAGTATTCAGTGACCGTCCGTCTCCTTTGTCCTCAGTATTCAGTGACCGCCCGTTTCCTTTATCCTCAGTATTCAGTAATCGCCCGTCTCCTCCATCCTTAGTATTCAGTGACCGCCCGTCTCCTCCATCCTCAGTATTCAGTGACCGCCCATCTCCTCCATCCTCAGTATTCAGTGACCGCCCGATTCCTCCATTCTCAGTATTCAGTGACCGCCCGTCTCCTCCATCTTCAGTATTCAGTATTAAGTAACCGCCCCTCTCCTCCATCCTCCGTATTCTGTGACCGCATGTCTCCTCTATCCTCAGTATTCAGTGACCGTCCATCTACTCCTCATCCCCAGTATTCAGTGACCATCCGTCTCCTTCATCCTCAGTATTCTGTGACCGCATGTCTCCTCTGTCCTCAGTATTTAGTGATGGCCCGTCTCCTCCGTCGCAAGTATTCAGTGACCGCCCGTCTCCTCCATCCTCAGTATTCAGTGACTGCCCGTCTCCTCCATCCTCAGTATTCAGTGATCGCCCGTCTCCTCCGTCCTCAGTATTCAGTGACCGCCCGTCTCCTCCATCCTCAGTATTCAGTGATTCCCGTCTCCTCCATCCTCAGTATTCGGTTACAACCTGTCTCCTCCGTCCTCAGAATTCAGTGACCGCCCGTCTCCTCCATCCTCAGTATTCAGTGACCGCCTGTCTCCTCCATTCTCAGTATTCAGTGACCGCCTGTCTCCTCCATCCTCAGCATTCGGTTACCGCCTGTCTCCTCCGTCCTCAGTATTCAATGACCGCCCGTCTCATCCATCCTCAATATTCTGTGACCGCATGTCTTCTCAATCCCTTGTATTCAGTGACCGCCCGTCTCCTCCATCTTCAGTATTCAATGACTGCCCGTCTCCTCCATCCTCAATATTCTGTGACCGCATGTCTCCTCTATCCTCAGTATTCAGTGACTGCCCATCTCCTTCATCCTCAGTATTCAGTGACCACCCGTCTCCTCCATCCTCAGTATTTAGTTACCACCTTTCTCCTCCATCTTCAGAATTCAGTGACCGCCCGTCTCCTCCATCCTCAGTATTCAGTTACCACCCGTCTCCTCCATCCTCAGTATTCAGTTGCCGCCCGTCTCCTCAATCCCCAGTATTTAGTGACCGCCTGTCTCCTCCATCCTCAATATTCAGTAACCGCCTGTCTCCTCCATCCTCAGTATTCAATGACCGCCCGTCTCCTCCATCCTCAATATTCTGTGACCGCATGTCTCCTCTATCCTCAGTATTCAGTGACTGCCCATCTCCTTCATCCTCAGTATTCAGTGACTGCCCGTCTCCTCCGTCCTCAGTATTCAGTGACCGCCTGTCTTCTCCATCCTCAGTGTTCTGTGACCGCATGTCTCTTTCATCCTCTGTAATCAGTGACCACCTGTCTCCTCCATCCTCAGTATTCAGTGACCGCCCGTCTCCTCCATCCTCAGTATTCAGTGACCGCCCGTCTCCTCCATCCTCAGTATTCAGTAATCGCCCGTCTCCTCCATCCTCAGTATTCAGTAACCTCCCGTTTCCTCCATCCTCAGTATTCAGTGACCGCCCGTCTCCTCCATCCTCAGTATTCAGTGACCGCCCGTCTCCTCCATCCTCAGTATTCAGTAATCGCCCGTCTCCTCCATCCTCAGTATTCAATGACCTCCCGTCTCCTCCATCCTCAGAATTCAGTGACCGCCCGTCTCCTCCATCCTCAGTATTCAGTGACCGCATGTCTCCTCCATCTTCAGTATTCAGTGACCGCCCGTCTCCTCCATCCTCAGTATTCAATGACCTCTCGTCTCCTCCATCCTCAGTATTCAGTGACCGCCCGTCTCCTCCATCCTCAGTATTCAATGACCTCTCGTCTCCTACATGCTCAGTATTCAGTGACCACCCGTCTCCTCCATCCTCAGTATTTAGTTACCACCTTTCTCCTCCATCTTCAGAATTCAGTGACCGCCCGTCTCCTCCATCCTCAGTATTCAGTTACCACCCGTCTCCTCCATCCTCAGTATTCAGTTGCCGCCCGTCTCCTCAATCCCCAGTATTTAGTGACCGCCTGTCTCCTCCATCCTCAATATTCAGTAACCGCCTGTCTCCTCCATCCTCAGTATTCAATGACCGCCCGTCTCCTCCATCCTCAATATTCTGTGACCGCATGTCTCCTCTATCCTCAGTATTCAGTAACCGCCCGTTTCCTCCATCCTCAGTATTTAGTGACTGCCCGTCTCCTTCATCCTCAGTATTCAGTAACCGCCCATCTCCTCCATCCTCAGTATTCAGTGACTGCCCATCTCCTCCGTCCTCAGTATTCGGTGACCGCCCGTCTCCTCCGTCGCAAGTATTCAGTAACTGCCCCTCTTTTCCATCCTCAATTTTCAGTGACCGCCCTTATCCTCTATCGTCAGTATTCAGTAATCGCCCGTCTCCTCCGTCCTCAGAATTCAGTGACCGCCCGTCTCCTCCATCCTCAGTATTCAGTAACCGTCCGTCTCCTCAATCGCCAGTATTTAGTGACCGCCTGTCTCCTCCATCCTCAGTATTCGGTGACCGCCCGTCTCCTCCATCCTCAGTATTCAGTGACTGCCCGTCTCCTCCGTCCTCAGTATTCAGTGACTACCCGTCTCCTCCATCCTCAGTGTTCTGTGACCGCATGTCTCCTCCATCCTCAGAATTCAGTGATCGCCCGTTTCCTCCATCCTCAGTATTCAGTGACCGCCCGTTTCCTCCGTCCTCAGTATTCAGTGACCGCCTGTCTTCTCCATCCTCAGTGTTCTGTGACAGGATGTCTCTTCCATCCTCTGTAATCAGTGACCACCCGTCTCCTCCATCCTCAGTATTCAGTGACCGCCCGTCTCTTCCATCCTCAGTTTTCTGTGACCGTGTGTCTCCTCCATCCTCAGTATTCAATGACCTCTCATCTCCTCCATACTCAGTATTCAGTGACCGCCCGTCTGCTCCGTCCTCAGTATTCAGTGACCGCCCGTCTCCTCCATCCTCAGTATTCAGTGACCGCATGTCTCCTCCATCCTCAGTATTCAGTGACCTCTCGTCATCTCCATCCTCAGTATTCAGTGACCTCATGTCTCCTCTATCCTCAGTATTCAGTGACTGCCCGTCTCCTCCATCCTCAGTATTCAGTGACCGCCCGTCTCCTCCATCCTCAGTATTCAGTGACCTCATGTCTCCTCCATCCTCAGTATTCAGTGACCTCTCGTCTCCTCCATCCTCTGTATTCAGTGACCGCCCGTCTCCTCCATCCTCAGTATTCAGTGACCTCATGTCTCCTCCATCCTCAGTATTCAGTGACCTCTCGTCTCCTCCATCCTCAGTATTCAGTGACCGCATGTCTCCTCCATCCTAAGTATTCAGTGACCGCATGTCTCCTCCATCCAAAGTATTTAGTTACTACCTTTCGCCTCCATCCTCAGAATTCAGTGACCGCCCGTCTCCTCCATCCTCAGTATTCAGTGACCGCTCGTCTCCTCCATCCTCAGTGTTCAGTGACCGCCCGTTTCCTCCATCCTCAGTATTTAGTAATCGCCTGTCTCACCCGTCCTCAGTATTTGGTGATCGCCTGTCTCCTCCATCCTCAGTATTCAGTAACCGCCCGTCTCCTCCATCCTCAGTATTCAATGACCGCCCGTCTCCTCCATCCTCAATATTCTGTGACCGCATGTCTCCTCTATCCTCAGTATTCAGGCACCGCCCGTTTCCTCCATCCTCAGTATTTAGTGACCGCCCGTCTCCTTTATCCTCTGTATTCAGTAACCGCCCCTTCTCCTCCATCCGCAGTATTCAGTGACTACCCATCTCCTCCGTCCTCAGTATTCGGTGACCGCCCGTCTCCTCCGTTCTCAGTATTCAGTGACCGCCCATCTTCTCCATCCTCAGTATTCAGTGACCGCCCGTCTCCTCCGTCTTCAGTATTCAGTAACCGCCCATCTTCTCTATCCTCCGTATTCTGTGATCGCATGTATCCTCTATCTTCAGTATTCAGTGACTGCCCGTCTCCTCCGTCCTCAGTATTCAATGACTGCCCGTCTCCTCCATCCTCAATATTCTGTGACCGCATGTCTTCTCAATCCCCTGTATTCAATGACCGCCCGTCTCCTCCATCCTCAATATTCTGTGACTGCCCATCTCCTTCATCCTCAGTATTCAGTGACCGCCCGTCTCCTCCATCCTCAGTATTCAGTGACTGCCCGTCTCCTCCGTCCTCAGTATTCAGTGACCGCCTGTCTCCTGCAGCCTCAGTATTAAGTGATGGCCCAATTCTTCCGTCGTCAGTATCTAGTGACCGTCCGTCTCCTAAATTCCCAGTCTTTAGTGACCGCCTGTCTCCTTCATCCTCAGTATTCAGTGTCCGCCCGTCTCCCCCATCCTCTGTATTCAATGACCGGCCGTCTCCTCCATCCTCATTCTTTTGTGACCGCCCGTCTCTTCCATCCTCCGTATTCAGTGACTGCCCGTCTTCTCCATCCTCAATATTCTGTGACCGCATATCTCCTCTATCCACAGTATTCAGTGACCGCCCGTCTCTACCATCCTCAGTATTCAGTGACCGCCCGTCTCTACCATCCTCAGTATTCAGTGACCGCCCGTCTCTACCATCCTCAGTATTCAGTGACCGCCCGTCTCCTCTTTCCTCAGTATTTAGTGACCGTCTCTCTCCTCCATCCTCCGTATTCTGTGACCACATGTCTCCTCTATCCTCAGTATTCAGTGACCGCCCGTCTCCTCCTTTCTATGTATTCAATGACTCCCGTCTCATCCGTCCTTAATATTCAGTGACCGCCCGTCTCCTCCATCCTCAGTATTCAGTGACCGCCCGTCTCCACCATCCTCAGTATTCAGTGACCGCCCGTCTCCTCCATCCTCACTATTCAGTGACCGTCCGTCTCCTCCATCCTCAGTATTCAGCGACCGCCTATCTCCTCCGTCCTCAGTATTCAGTGACCGCCCTTTTCCTCCATCCTCAGTATTCAGGGACCGCCTGTCTCCTCCATCCTCAGTATTCAATGACCGCCTGTCTCCTTCATCCTCAGTATTCAGTGACCGCCCGTCTCCCCCATCCTCTGTATTCAATGACCGGCCGTCTCCTCCATCCTCATTCTTCTGTGACCGCCCGTCTCCTCCTTCCTCAGTATTCAGTGATGGCCAGTCTCCACCATCCCCAGTATTCAGTGACCGCCCGTCTCCTCCATCCTCACTATTCAGTGACCGTCCGTCTCCTCCATCCTCAGTATTCAGTGATGGCCCATCTCCTCCGTCCTCAGTATTCAGTGACCGCCCTTTTCCTCCATCCTCAGTATTCATGGACCGCCTGTCTCCTCCATCCTCAGTATTCATTTACCGCCCGTCTCTTCCATCCTCAATATTCTGTGACCGCATGTCTCCTTTATCCTCAGTAATCAATGACGGTCAGTCTCCTCCATCCACAGTATTCAGTGACCGCCCGTATCCTCCATCCTCAGTATTCAGTGATGGCCAGTCTCTTCCATGCTTAGTTTTCAGTGACCGCCCGTATCCTCCATCCTCAGTATTCAGTTACTGCCTGTCTCCTCTATCCTCAGTATTCAGTGATCGCCCGTCTCATCCGTCCTTAGTATTCAGTGACCACCCATCTCCTCCATCCTCAGTATTCAGTGACCGCCCGTTTCTACCATCCTCAGTATTCAGGGACTGCCTGTCTCCTCCATCCTCAGTATTCAGTGATGGCCCATGTCCTCCATCCTCAGTATTCAGTGACCGCCCTTTTCCTCCATCCTCAGTATTCAGGGACCACCTGTCTCCTCCATCCTTAGTATTCAATGACCGTCCGTCTCTTCCATCCTCAATATTCTGTGACCGCATGTCTCCTCTATCCTTAGTAATCAGTGACCGCCCGTCTCCTCCATCCTCACTATTCAGTGACCGTCCGTCTCCTCCATCCTCAGTATTCAGCGCTTGCCTATCTCCTCCATCCTCAGTATTCAGTGATCGCCCATCCCCTCCGTCCTCAGTATTCAGTGACCGCCCTTTTCCTCCATCCTCAGTATTCAGGGACCGCCTGTCTCCTCCATCCTCAGTATTCAATGACCGCCTGTCTCCTTCATCCTCAGTATTCAGTGACCGCCCGTCTCCCCCATCCTCTGTATTCAATGACCGGCCGTCTCCTCCATCCTCATTCTTCTGTGACCGCCCGTCTCCTCCTTCCTCAGTATTCAGTGATGGCCAGTCTCCACCATCCCCAGTATTCAGTGACCGCCCGTCTCCTCCATCCTCACTATTCAGTGACCGTCCGTCTCCTCCATCCTCAGTATTCAGCGACCGCCTATCTCCTCCATCCTCAGTATTCAGTGATGGCCCATCTCCTCCGTCCTCAGTATTCAGTGACCGCCCTTTTCCTCCATCCTCAGTATTCATGGACCTCCTGTCTCCTCCATCCTCAGTATTCATTTACCGCCCGTCTCTTCCATCCTCAATATTCTGTGACCGCATGTCTCCTTTATCCTCAGTAATCAATGACGGTCAGTCTCCTCCATCCACAGTATTCAGTGACCGCCCGTATCCTCCATCCTCAGTATTCAGTGATGGCCAGTCTCTTCCATGCTTAGTTTTCAGTGACCGCCCGTATCCTCCATCCTCAGTATTCAGTTACCGCCTGTCTCCTCTATCCTCAGTATTCAGTGATCGCCCGTCTCATCCGTCCTTAGTATTCAGTGACCGCCCATCTCCTCCATCCTCAGTATTCAGTGACCGCCCGTTTCTACCATCCTCAGTATTCAGGGACTGCCTGTCTCCTCCATCCTCAGTATTGAGTGATGGCCCTTGTCCTCCATCCTCAGTATTCAGTGACCGCCCGTCTCCTCCATCCTCAGTATTCAATGACCGCCCGTCTCCTCCGTCCTCAGTATTCAGTGACCGCGCCTCTCTTCCATCCTTAATTTTCAGTGACCGCCCATATCCGCCATCCTCAGTATTCAGTTACCGCCCGTCTCCTCCATCCTCAGTGTTCAGTGACCGCCCGTTTCCTCCATCCTCAGTATTCAGTGATCGCCCGTCTCATCCGTCCTTAATATACAGTGACCACATGTCTCCTCTATCCTCAGTGTTCAGTGACCGCCCGTTTCCTCCATCCTCAGTATTCAGTGATCGCCCGTCTCATCCGTCCTTTATATTCAGTGACCAAATGTCTCCTCTATCCTCAGTATTCAGTGACCGCCCGTCTCCTCCATCCTCAGTATTCAGTGATCGCCCATCTCCTCCGTCCTCAGTATTCAGTGACCGCCCTTTTCCTCCATCCTCAGTATTCAGTGACTGCACGTCTCCTCCATCCTCTTTATTCAGTGATCGCCTTTCTCCTCCATCCTCCGTATTCAGTGACTGCCCGTCTTCTCCATCCTCAATATTCTGTGACCGCATATCTCCTCTATCCACAGTATTCAGTGACTGCCCGTCTCATCCGTCCTTAATATTCAGTGACCACATGTCTCCTCCATCCTCAGTATTCAGTGACCGCCCGTCTCCTCCATTCTCAGTATTCAGTGACCGCCCGAGTCCTCCATCCTCAGTGTTCAGTGATCACCCATCTCATCCGTCCTTAGTATTCAGTGACCGCACGTTTCCTATATCCTCAGTATTCAGTGACCGCCCGTCTCCTCCATCCTTAGTATTCGGTGACCGCCCCTCTCTTCCATCCTTAGTTTTCAGTGACCGCCCGTATGCGCCATCCTCAGTATTCAGTGACCGCCCGTGTCATCCGTCCTTAGTATTCAGTGATCGCTCTTTTCCTCCATCCTCAGTATTCAGTGACCGCCTATCTCCTCCGTCCTCGGTATTCAGTGACCGCCCTTTTCCTCCATCCTCAGTATTCAGGGACCGCCTGTCTCCTCCATCCTCAGTATTCAATGTTCGCCCGTCTCTTCCATCCTCAATATTCTGTGACCGCATGTCTCCTTTATCCTCAGTAATCAATGACCGTCCGTCTCCTCCATCCACACTATACAGTGACCGCCCGTATCCTCCATCCTCAGTATTCAGTTACCGCCTGTCTCCTCTATCCACAGTATTCAGTGACCGCCCGTCTCCTCTATCCTCAGTATTCAGTGATTGCCAGTCTCCTCTATCCACCGTATTCAGTGATCGCCCATCTCCTCCATCCTCAGTATTCAGTGACCGCCCTTTTCTACCATCCTCAGTATTCAGTGACCGCCCGTCTCCTCTTTCCTCGGTATTCAGTGATCGCCCGTCTCATCCGTCCTTAGTATTCAGTGACCGCCCATCTCCTCCAGCCTCAGTATTCAGTGACCGCCCGTTTCTACCATCCTCAGTATTCAGGGACTGCCTGTCTCCTCCATCCTCAGTATTGAGTGATGGCCCTTGTCCTCCATCCTCAGTATTCAGTGACCGCCCGTCTCCTCCATCCTCAGTATTCAATGACCGCCCGTCTCCTCCGTCCTCAGTATTCAGTGACCGCCCCTCTCTTCCATCCTTAATTTTCAGTGACCGCCCGTATCCGCCATCCTCAGTATTCAGTTACCGCCCGTCTCCTCCATCCTCAGTGTTCAGTGACCGCCCGTTTCCTCCATCCTCAGTATTCAGTGATCGCCCGTCTCATCCGTCCTTTATATTCAGTGACCAAATGTCTCCTCTATCCTCAGTATTCAGTGACCGCCCGTCTCCTCCATCCTCAGTATTCAGTGATCGCCCGTCTCATCCGTCCTTTATATTCAGTGACCAAATGTCTCCTCTATCCTCAGTATTCAGTGACCGCCCGTCTCCTCCATCCTCAGTATTCAGTGATCGCCCGTCTCCTCCGTCCTCAGTATTCAGTGACCGCCCTTTTCCTCCATCCTCAGTATTCAGTGACTGCCCGTCTTCTCCATCCTCAATATTCTGTGACCGCATATCTCCTCTATCCACAGTATTCAGTGACCGCCCGTCTCTACCATCTTCAGTATTTAGTGACCGCCCGTCTCCTCTTTCCTCAGTATTTAGTGACCGTCCGTCTCCTCCATCCTCCGTATTCTGTGACCACATGTCTCCTCTATCCTCAGTATTCAGTGACCGCCCGTCTCCTCCATCCTCAGTATTAAATGACTCCCGTCTCATCCGTCCTTAATATTCAGTGACCGCCCGTCTCCTCTGTCCTCAGTATTGAGTGACCGCTCGTCTCCTTCGTCCTCAGTATTCAGTGACCGCACGTTTCCTATATCCTCAGTATTCAGTAACCGCCCGTTTCCTCCATCCTCAGTATTCAGTGACCGCCCATCTCCTCCATCCTCAGTATTCAGTGACCACCTGTTTCCTATATCCTCAGTATTCAGTGACCGCCTGTCTCCTGCAGCCTCAGTATTAAGTGATGGCTCAATTCTTCCGTCGTCAGTATCTAGTGACCGCCCGTCTCCTCCGTCCTCAGTATTCAGTGACCGCCCATCTCCTCCATCCTCAGTATTCGGTGACCGCCTGTCTCCTCCGTCCTCTGTATTCAGTGACCGTCCGTCTCCTAAATTCCCAGTCTTTAGTGACCGCCTGTCTCCTTCATCCTCAGTATTCAGTGACCGCCCGTCTCCCCCATCCTCTGTATTCAATGACCGGCCGTCTCCTCCATCCTCATTCTTTTGTGACCGCCCGTCTCCTTCATCCTCAGTATTCAGTGATGGCCAGCTTCTACCATCCTCACTATTCAGCGACCGCCTATCTCCTCCATCCTCAGTATTCAGTGACCGCCCGTCTCCTCCATCCTCAGTATTCAGGGACCACCTGTCTCCTCCATCCTTAGTATTCAATGACCGTCCGTCTCTTCCATCCTCAATATTCTGTGACCGCATGTCTCCTCTATCCTTAGTAATCAGTGACCGTCCGTCTCCTCCATCCACAGTATTCAGTGACCGCCCATCTCCTCCATCCTCAGTATTCAGTAATGGCCCGTCTCTTCCATTCTTAGTTATCAGTGACCGCCCGTATCCTCCATCCTCAGTATTCAGTTACCGCCTGTCTCCTCTATCCTCAGTATTCAGTGACCGCCTGTCTCCTCTATCCTCAGTATTCAGTGACCGCCCGTTTCCTATATCCTCAGTATTCAGTGACCGCCCGTTTCCTCCATACTCAGTATTCAGTGACCGCCCATCTCCTCTATCCTCAGTATTCAGTGATGGCCAGTCTCCTCCATCCTCAGTATTCAGTGACCGCCCATCTCCTCCATCCTCAGTATTCAGTGACCGCCCGTTTCTACCATCCTCAGTATTCAGGGACTGCCTGTCTCCTCCATCCTCAGTATTCAGTGATGGCCCATGTCCTCCATCCTCAGTACTCAGTGCCTGCCCTTTTCCTCCATCCTCAGTATTCAGGGACCACCTGTCTCCTCCATCCTTAGTATTCAATGACCGTCCGTCTCTTCCATCCTCAATATTCTGTGACCGCATGTCTCCTCTATCCTTAGTAATCAGTGACCGCCCGTCTCCTCCATCCTCACTATTCAGTGACCGTCCGTCTCCTCCATCCTCAGTATTCAGCGACCGCCTATCTCCTCCATCCTCAGTATTCAGTGATCGCCCGTCTCCTCCGTCCTCAGTATTCAGTGACCGCCCTTTTCCTCCATCCTCAGTATTCAGGGACCGCCTGTCTCCTCCATCCTCAGTATTCAATGACCGCCTGTCTCCTTCATCCTCAGTATTCAGTGACCGCCCGTCTCCCCCATCCTCTGTATTCAATGACCGGCCGTCTCCTCCATCCTCATTCTTCTGTGACCGCCCGTCTCCTCCTTCCTCAGTATTCAGTGATGGCCAGTCTCCACCATCCCCAGTATTCAGTGACCGCCCGTCTCCTCCATCCTCACTATTCAGTGACCGTCCGTCTCCTCCATCCTCAGTATTCAGTGACCACCTGTTTCCTATATCCTCAGTATTCAGTGACCGCCTGTCTCCTGCAGCCTCAGTATTAAGTGATGGCTCAATTCTTCCGTCATCAGTATCTAGTGACCGCCCGTCTCCTCCGTCCTCAGTATTCAGTGACCGCCCATCTCCTCCATCCTCAGTATTCGGTGACCGCCTGTCTCCTAAATTCCCAGTCTTTAGTGACCGCCTGTCTCCTTCATCCTCAGTATTCAGTGACCGCCCATCTCCTCCATCCTCTGTATTCAGTGACCGTCCGTCTCCTAAATTCCCAGTCTTTAGTGACCGCCTGTCTCCTTCATCCTCAGTATTCAGTGACCGCCCGTCTCCCCCATCCTCTGTATTCAATGACCGGCCGTCTCCTCCATCCTCATTCTTTTGTGACCGCCCGTCTCCTTCATCCTCAGTATTCAGTGATGGCCAGCTTCTACCATCCTCACTATTCAGCGACCGCCTATCTCCTCCATCCTCAGTATTCAGTGATCGCCCGTCTCCTCCATCCTCAGTATTCAGTGATGGCCCATGTCCTCCATCCTCAGTATTCAGTGACCGCCCTTTTCCTCCATCCTCAGTATTCAGGGACCACCTGTCTCCTTCATCCTTAGTATTCAATGACCGTCCGTCTCTTCCATCCTCAATATTCTGTGACCGCATGTCTCCTCTATCCTTAGTAATCAGTGACCGTCCGTCTCCTCCATCCACAGTATTCAGTGACCGCCCATCTCCTCCATCCTCAGTATTCAGTAATGGCCCGTCTCTTCCATTCTTAGTTATCAGTGACCGCCCGTATCCTCCATCCTCAGTATTCAGTTACCGCCTGTCTCCTCTATCCTCAGTATTCAGTGACCGCCTGTCTCCTCTATCCTCAGTATTCAGTGACCGCCCGTTTCCTATATCCTCAGTATTCAGTGACCGCCCGTTTCCTCCATACTCAGTATTCAGTGACCGCCCGTCTCCTCTATCCTCAGTATTCAGTGATGGCCAGTCTCCTCCATCCTCAGTATTCAGTGACCGCCCATCTCCTCCATCCTCAGTATTCAGTGACCACCCGTTTCCTATATCCTCAGTTTTCAGTGACCGCCTGTCTCCTGCAGCCTCAGTATTAAGTGATGGCCCAATTCTTCAGTCGTCAGTATCTAGTGACCGCCTGTCTCCTCCGTCCTCAGTATTCAGTGACCGCCCGTCTCCTCAATCCTCAGTATTCAGTGACCGCCTGTCTCCTCCATCCTCAGTATTCGGTGACCGCATGTCTCCGTCCTCTGTATTCAGTGACAGTTCGTCTCCTAAATTCCCAGTCTTTAGTGACCGCCTGTCTCCTTCATCCTCAGTATTCAGTGACCGCCCGTCTCCCCCATCCTCTGTATTCAATGACCGGCCGTCTCCTCCATCCTCATTCTTTTGTGACCGCCCGTCTCCTCCATCCTCAGTATTCAGTGACCGCCCGTCTCCACCATCCTCAGTATTCAGTGACCGCCCGTCTCCTCCATCCTCACTATTCAGTGACCGTCCGTCTCCTCCATCCTCAGTATTCAGCGACCGCCTATCTCCTCCATCCTCAGTATTCAGTGATCGCCCATCCCCTCCGTCCTCAGTATTCAGTGACCGCCCTTTTCCTCCATCCTCAGTATTCAGGGACCGCCTGTCTCCTCCATCCTCAGTATTCAATGACCGCCTGTCTCCTTCATCCTCAGTATTCAGTGACCGCCCGTCTCCCCCATCCTCTGTATTCAATGACCGGCCGTCTCCTCCATCCTCATTCTTCTGTGACCGCCCGTCTCCTCCTTCCTCAGTATTCAGTGATGGCCAGTCTCCACCATCCCCAGTATTCAGTGACCGCCCGTCTCCTCCATCCTCACTATTCAGTGACCGTCCGTCTCCTCCATCCTCAGTATTCAGTGATGGCCCATCTCCTCCGTCCTCAGTATTCAGTGACCGCCCTTTTCCTCCATCCTCAGTATTCATGGACTGCCTGTCTCCTCCATCCTCAGTATTCATTTACCGTTCGTCTCTTCCATCCTCAATATTCTGTGACCGCATGTCTCCTTTATCCTCAGTAATCAATGACGGTCAGTCTCCTCCATCCACAGTATTCAGTGACCGCCCGTATCCTCCATCCTCAGTATTCAGTGATGGCCAGTCTCTTCCATGCTTAGTTTTCAGTGACCGCCCGTATCCTCCATCCTCAGTATTCAGTTACCGCCTGTCTCCTCTATCCTCAGTATTCAGTGATCGCCCGTCTCATCCGTCCTTAGTATTCAGTGACCGCCCATCTCCTCCATCCTCAGTATTCAGTGACCGCCCGTTTCTACCATCCTCAGTATTCAGGGACTGCCTGTCTCCTCCATCCTCAGTATTCATTGACCGCCCTTTTCCTCCATCCTCAGTATTCAGGGACCACCTGTCTCCTCCATCCTTAGTATTCAATGACCGTCCGTCTCTTCCATCCTCAATATTCTGTGACCGCATGTCTCCTCTATCCTTAGTAATCAGTGACCGCCCGTCTCCTCCATCCTCACTATTCAGTGACCGTCCGTCTCCTCCATCCTCAGTATTCAGTGATCGCCCATCCCCTCCGTCCTCAGTATTCAGTGACCGCCCTTTTCCTCCATCCTCAGTATTCAATGACCGCCTGTCTCCTTCATCCTCAGTATTCAGTGACCGCCCGTCTCCCCCATCCTCTGTATTCAATGACCGGCCGTCTCCTCCATCCTCATTCTTCTGTGACCGCCCGTCTCTTCCTTCCTCACTATTCAGTGACCGTCCGTCTCCTCCATCCTCAGTATTCAGCGACCGCCTATCTCCTCCATCCTCAGTATTCAGTGATGGCCCATGTCCTCCGTCCTCAGTATTCAGTGACCGCCCTTTTCCTCCATCCTCAGTATTCATGGACCTCCTGTCTCCTCCATCCTCAGTATTCATTTACCGCCCGTCTCTTCCATCCTCAATATTCTGTGACCGCATGTCTCCTTTATCCTCAGTAATCAATGACGGTCAGTCTCCTCCATCCACAGTATTCAGTGACCGCCCGTATCCTCCATCCTCAGTATTCAGTGATGGCCAGTCTCTTCCATGCTTAGTTTTCAGTGACCGCCCGTATCCTCCATCCTCAGTATTCAGTTACCGCCTGTCTCCTCTATCCTCAGTATTCAGTGATCGCCCGTCTCATCCGTCCTTAGTATTCAGTGACCGCCCATCTCCTCCATCCTCAGTATTCAGTGACCGCCCGTTTCTACCATCCTCAGTATTCAGGGACTGCCTGTCTCCTCCATCCTCAGTATTGAGTGATGGCCCTTGTCCTCCATCCTCAGTATTCAGTGACCGCCCGTCTCCTCCATCCTCAGTATTCAATGACCGCCCGTCTCCTCCGTCCTCAGTATTCAGTGACCGCGCCTCTCTTCCATCCTTAATTTTCAGTGACCGCCCATATCCGCCATCCTCAGTATTCAGTTACCGCCCGTCTCCTCCATCCTCAGTGTTCAGTGACCGCCCGTTTCCTCCATCCTCAGTATTCAGTGATTGCCCGTCTCATCCGTCCTTAATATTCAGTGACCACATGTCTCCTCTATCCTCAGTGTTCAGTGACTGCCCGTTTCCTCCATCCTCAGTATTCAGTGATCGCCCGTCTCATCCGTCCTTTATATTCAGTGACCAAATGTCTCCTCTATCCTCAGTGTTCAGTGACCGCCCGTTTCCTCCATCCTCAGTATTCAGTGATCGCCCATCTCCTCCGTCCTCAGTATTCAGTGACCGCCCTTTTCCTCCATCCTCAGTATTCAGTGACTGCACGTCTCCTCCATCCTCTTTATTCAGTGATCGCCTTTCTCCTCCATCCTCCGTATTCAGTGACTGCCCGTCTTCTCCATCCTCAATATTCTGTGACCGCATATCTGCTCTATCCACAGTATTCAGTGACCGCCCGTCTCTACCATCCTCAGTATTCAGTGACCGCCCGTCTCTACCATCCTCAGTATTCAGTGACCGCCCATCTCCTCTTTCCTCAGTATTTAGTGACCGTCTCTCTCCTCCATCCTCCGTATTCTGTGACCACATGTCTCCTCTATCCTCAGTATTCAGTGACCGCCCGTCTCCTCCTTTCTCAGTATTCAATGACTCCCGTCTCATCCGTCCTTAATATTCAGTGACCGCCTGTCTCCTCCATCCTCAGTATTCAGTGACCGCACGTTTCCTATATCCTCAGTATTCAGTGACCGCCAGTTTCCTCCATACTCAGTATTCAGTGACCGCCCGTCTCCTCTATCCTCAGTATTCAGTGATGGCCAGTCTCCTCCATCCTCAGTATTCAGTGACCGCCCGTCTCCTCCATCCTCAGTATTCAGTGACCACCTGTTTCCTATATCCTCAGTATTAAGTGATGGCTCAATTCTTTCGTCGTCAGTATCTAGTGACCGCCCGTCTCCTCCGTCCTCAGTATTCAGTGACCGCCCGTCTCCTCAATCCTCAGTATTCAGTGACCGCCCGTCTCCTCCATCCTCAGTATTCAGGGACCGTCCGTCTCCTCCATCCTCAGTATTCAGCGCTTGCCTATCTCCTCCATCCTCAGTATTCAGTGATCGCCCATCCCCTCCGTCCTCAGTATTCAGTGACCGCCCTTTTCCTCCATCCTCAGTATTCAGGGACCGCCTGTCTCCTCCATCCTCAGTATTCAATGACCGCCTGTCTCCTTCATCCTCAGTATTCAGTGACCGGCCGTCTCCCCCATCCTCTGTATTCAATGACCGGCCGTCTCCTCCATCCTCATTCTTCTGTGACCGCCCGTCTCCTCCTTCCTCAGTATTCAGTGATGGCCAGTCTCCACCATCCCCAGTATTCAGTGACCGCCCGTCTCCTCCATCCTCACTATTCAGTGACCGTCCGTCTCCTCCATCCTCAGTATTCAGCGACCGCCTATCTCCTCCATCCTCAGTATTCAGTGATGGCCCATGTCCTCCGTCCTCAGTATTCAGTGACCGCCCTTTTCCTCCATCCTCAGTATTCATGCACCTCCTGTCTCCTCCATCCTCAGTATTCATTTACCGCCCGTCTCTTCCATCCTCAATATTCTGTGACCGCATGTCTCCTTTATCCTCAGTAATCAATGACGGTCAGTCTCCTCCATCCACAGTATTCAGTGACCGCCCGTATCCTCCATCCTCAGTATTCAGTGATGGCCAGTCTCTTCCATGCTTAGTTTTCAGTGACCGCCCGTATCCTCCATCCTCAGTATTCAGTTACTGCCTGTCTCCTCTATCCTCAGTATTCAGTGATCGCCCGTCTCATCCGTCCTTAGTATTTAGTGACCGCCCATCTCCTCCATCCTCAGTATTCAGTGACCGCCCGTTTCTACCATCCTCAGTATTCAGGGACTGCCTGTCTCCTCCATCCTCAGTATTGAGTGATGGCCCTTGTCCTCCATCCTCAGTATTCAGTGACCGCCCGTCTCCTCCATCCTCAGTATTCAATGACGGCCCGTCTCCTCCGTCCTCAGTATTCAGTGACCGCGCCTCTCTTCCATCCTTAATTTTCAGTGACCGCCCATATCCGCCATCCTCAGTATTCAGTTACCGCCCGTCTCCTCCATCCTCAGTGTTCAGTGACCGCCCGTTTCCTCCATCCTCAGTATTCAGTGATCGCCCGTCTCATCCGTCCTTAATATTCAGTGACCACATGTCTCCTCTATCCTCAGTGTTCAGTGACCGCCCGTTTCCTCCATCCTCAGTATTCAGTGATCGCCCGTCTCATCCGTCCTTTATATTCAGTGACCGCCCTTTTCCTCCATCCTCAGTATTCAGTGACTGCACGTCTCCTCCATCCTCTTTATTCAGTGATCGCCTTTCTCCTCCATCCTCCGTATTCAGTGACTGCCCGTCTTCTCCATCCTCAATATTCTGTGACCGCATATCTCCTCTATCCACAGTATTCAGTGACCGCCCGTCTCTACCATCCTCAGTATTCAGTGACCGCCCGTCTCTACCATCCTCAGTATTCAGTGACCGCCCGTCTCCTCTTTCCTCAGTATTTAGTGACCGTCTCTCTCCTCCATCCTCCGTATTCTGTGACCACATGTCTCCTCTATCCTCAGTATTCAGTGACCGCCCGTCTCCTCCTTTCTCAGTATTCAATGACTCCCGTCTCATCCGTCCTTAATATTCAGTGACCGCCTGTCTCCTCCATCCTCAGTATTCAGTGACCGCACGTTTCCTATATCCTCAGTATTCAGTGACCGCCAGTTTCCTCCATACTCAGTATTCAGTGACCGCCCGTCTCCTCTATCCTCAGTATTCAGTGATGGCCAGTCTCCTCCATCCTCAGTATTCAGTGACCTCCCATCTCCTCCATCCTCAGTATTCAGTGACCACCTGTTTCCTATATCCTCAGTATTAAGTGATGGCTCAATTCTTTCGTCGTCAGTATCTAGTGACCGCCCGTCTCCTCCGTCCTCAGTATTCAGTGACCGCCCGTCTCCTCAATCCTCAGTATTCAGTGACCGCCCGTCTCCTCCATCCTCAGTATTCGGTGACCGCCTGTCTCCTCCGTCCTCTGTATTCAGTGACCGTCCGTCTCCTAACTTCCCAGTCTTTAGTGACCGCCTGTCTCCTTCATCCTCAGTATTCAGTGACCGCCCGTCTCCCCCATCCTCTGTATTCAATGACCGCCCGTTTCCTCAATCCTCAGTATTCAGGGACTGCCTGTCTCCTCTATCCTCAGTATTGAGTGATGGCCCGTGTCCTCCATCCTCAGTATTCAGTGTTTGCACGTCTCCTCCATCCTCAGTATTCAATGACCGCCCGTCTCTTGAATGCTCAGTATTCAGTGACCGCCCGTATGCGCCATCCTCAGTATTCAGTGACCGCCCGTGTCATCGGTCCTCAGTATTCAGTGACCGCCCGTCTCCTCCATCCTCAGTATTCAGTGACGGCCCGTTTCGTCCATCCTCAGTATTCAGTGATCGCCCGTCTCATCCGTCCTTAATATTCAGTGACCACATGTCTCCTCCATCCTCAGTATTCAGTGACCGCCCGTCTCCTCCATTCTCAGTATTCAGTGACCGCCCGAGTCCTCCATCCTCAGTGTTCAGTGATCACCCATCTCATCCGTCCTTAGTATTCAGTGACCGCACGTTTCCTATATCCTCAGTATTCAGTGACCGCCCGTCTCCTCCATCCTTAGTATTCGGTGACCGCCCCTCTCTTCCATCCTTAGTTTTCAGTGACCGCCCGTATGCGCCATCCTCAGTATTCAGTGACCGCCCGTGTCATCCGTCCTTAGTATTCAGTGCTCTTTTCCTCCATCCTCAGTATTCAGTGACCGCCTATCTCCTCCGTCCTCGGTATTCAGTGACCGCCCTTTTCCTCCATCCTCAGTATTCAGGGACCGCCTGTCTCCTCCATCCTCAGTATTCAATGTTCGCCCGTCTCTTCCATCCTCAATATTCTGTGACCGCATGTCTCCTTTATCCTCAGTAATCAATGACCGTCCGTCTCCTCCATCCACACTATACAGTGACCGCCCGTATCCTCCATCCTCAGTATTCAGTTACTGCCTGTCTCCTCTATCCTCAGTATTCAATGACCACCCGTCTCCTCCATCCTCAGTATTCAATGACCACCCGTCTCCTCCGTCCTCAGTATTCAGTGACCGCCCCTCTCTTTCATCCTTAATTTTCAGTGACCGCCCATATCCGCCATCCTCAGTATTCAGTTACCGCCCGTGTCATCCGTCCTTAGTATTCAGTGATCGCTCGTTTCCTCCATCCTCAGTATTCAGTGACCGCCCGTCTCCTCCATCCTCAGTGTTCAGTGACCGCCCGTTTCCTCCATCCTCAGTATTCAGTGACCGCTCGTCTCATCCGTCCTTAATATTCAGTGACCACATGTCTCCTCTATCCTCAGTATTCAGTGACCGCCCGTTTCCTCCATCCTCAGTATTCAGTGATCGCCCGTCTCATCCGTCCTTAATATTCAGTGACCACATGTCTCCTCTATCCTCAGTATTCAGTGACCGCCCGTCTCCTCCATCCTCAGAATTCAGTGATCGCCTTTCTCCTCCATCCTCCGTATTCAGTGACTGCCCGTCTTCTCCATCCTCAATATTCTGTGACCGCATATCTCCTCTATCCTCAGTATTGCGTGACCGCCCGTCTCCACCATCCTCAGTATTCAGTGACCGCCCGTCTCCTCTTTCCTCAGTATTTAGTGACCGTCCGTCTCCTCCATCCTCAGTATTCAGTGACCACCAGTTTCCTATATCCTCAGTATTCAGTGACCGCCTGTCTCCTGCAGCCTCAGTATTCGGTGACCGCCCGTCTCCTCCGTCCTCAGTATTCAGTGACCGCCCGTCTCCTCCATACTCAGTATTCAGTGACCGCCCGTCTCCTCGATCCTCAGTATTCAGTGACCGCCCGTCTCCTCCATCTTCAGTATTCAGTGACCACCCGTTTCCCATATATCCTCAGTATTCAGTGACCGTCCGTCTCCTCCATCCTCAGTATTCAGCGACCGCCTATCTCCTCCATCCTCAGTATTTAGTGATGGCCCATCTCCTCAGTCCTCAGTATTCAGTGACCGCCCTTTTCCTCCATCCTCAGTATTCAGGGACCGCCTGTCTCCTCCATCCTTAGTATTCAATGACCGCCCGTCTCTTCCATCCTCAATATTCTGTGACCGCATGTCTCCTCTATCCTCAGTATTCAGTGACCGCCCGTCTCCTCCATCCTCAGTATTCAGTGACCGCCCGTCTCCTCCATCCTCTTTATTCAGTGATCGCCTTTCTCCTCCGTCCTCAGTATTCAGTGACCGCCCTTTTCCTCCATCCTCAGTATTCAGTGACCGCCCGTCTCCTCCATCCTCTTTATTCAGTGATCGCCCGTCTCCTCCATCCTCTTTATTCAGTGATCGCCTTTCTCCTCCATCCTCCGTATTCAGTGACTGCCCATCTTCTCCATCCTCAATATTCTGTGACCGCATGTCTCCTCTATCCTCAGTATTCAGTGACCGCCCCGTCTCCACCATCCTCAGTATTCAGTGACCGGCCGTCTCCTCTTTCCTCAGTATTTAGTGACCGTCCGTCTCCTCCATCCTCCGTATTCTGTGACCACATGTCTCCTCTATCCTCAGTATTCAGTGACCGCCCGTCTCCTCCATCCTCAGTATTCAGTGACTGCATGTCTCTTCCATCCTCTGTAATTAATGACCACCAGTCTCCTCCATCCACAGTATTCAGTGACTCCCGTCTCATCCGTCCTTAATATTCAGTGACCGCCCGTCTCCTCTATCCTCAGTATTCAGTGATGGCCAGTCTCCTCCATCCTCACTATTCAGTGACCGCCCGTCTCCTCCATCCTCAGTATTCAATGACCACCCGTTTCCTATAGCCTCAGTATTCAGTGACCGCCTGTCTCCTGCATCCTCAGTATTAAGTGATGTCCCAATTCTTCCGTCGTCAGTAACCAGTGACCGCCCGTCTCCTCCGTCCTAAGTATTCAGTGACCGCCCATCTCCTTCATCCTCAGTATTCGGTGACCGCCTGTCTCCTCAGTCCTCTGTATTCAGTGACCGTCCGTCTCCTAAATTCCCAGTCTTTAGTGACCGCCTGTCTCCTTCATCCTAAGTATTCAGTGACCGGCCGTCTCCTCCATCCTCATTCTTTTGTGACCGCTCGTCTCCTCCATCCTCAGTATTCAGTGACCGTCCGTCTCCTCCATCCTCACTATTCAGTGACCATCCGTCTCCTCCATCCTCAGTATTCAGGGACCGCCTGTCTCCTCCATCCTTAGTATTCAATGACCGCCCGTCTCTTCCATGCTTAGTTATCAGTGACCGCCCGTATCCTCCATCCTCAGTATTCAGTTACCGCCTGTCTCCTCTATCCTCAGTATTCAGTGACCGCCCATCTCCTCCATCCTCAGTATTCAGTGACCGCCCGTTTCCTCCATCCTCAGTATTCAGGGACTGCCTGTCTCCTCTATCCTCAGTATTGAGTGATGGCCCGTGTCCTTCATCCTCAGTATTCAGTGTTTGCACGTCTCCTCCATCCTCAGTATTCAATGACCGCCCGTCTCTTCCATGCTCAATATTCTGTGACAGCATGTCTCCTTTATCCTCAGTATTCAGTGACCCCCCGTCTCCTCCATCCTCAGTATTCAGGGACCGCCCGTCTCCTCTATCCTCAGTAATCAGTGATGGCCCGTCTCCTCCGTCCTCAGTATTCAGTGACTGCCCATCTCCTAGATCCTCAGTATTCAGTGACCGCCCGTCTCCTCCTTCCTCAGTATTCGCTGACCGCCTGTCTCCTCCATCCTCAGTATTCAGTGATGGCCCGTCTCCTCCATCCTCAGTATTAAGTGACCGCGAGTCTCCTCCATCCTCAGTATTCAGTGACCGCCAGTCTCCTCCATCCTCAGAATTCAGTGACCGCCTGTCTCCTCCATTCTCAGTATTCAGTGACTGCCCGTCTCCTCTATCCTCAGTATTCAGTGATGGCCCTTGTCCTCCGTCCTCAGTATTCAGGGACCGCCCGTCTTTTCCCATCCTTAAAATTCGGTGACTACCTGTCTCCTCCGTCCTCAGTATCCAGTGACCGCCCGTCTCCTCAATCCTTATTATTCAGTGACCCCTCCTCTCCTCCATCTTCAGTATTAAGTGACCGCCCGTCTACTCCATCCTCAGTGTTCAGTGACAGCCAATCTCCTCCATCCTCAGTATTGAGAGTTGGCCAGTCTCCTCCGTCTTCTGTTTTCAGTGATCGTCCGTCTGCTTCGTCCTCAGTATTCAGTGACCGCCTGACTCCTCCATCCTCAGTATTCAGTGACTGCCCGTCTCCTTCATCCTGGATATTCAGTGATCGCCCGTTTCACCCGTCTTTAGTATTCAGTGACCGCCCATCTCCTCCGTCCTCAGTATTCAGTGACCGCCCGTCTCCTCCATCCTCAGTATTCAGTGACCGCACATATCCTCCATCCTCAGTATTCAATGACCGCCCATCTCCTCCATCCTCAGTATTCAGTGACCTCTCGTCTCCTCCGTCCTCAGTATTCGGTGACCGCATGTCTCCTCCGTCCTCAGTATTCAGTGACCGCCCGTCTCCTCCATCCTCAGTATTCGGTGACCGCCTGTCTCCTCCGTCCTCTGTATTCAGTGACCGTCCGTCTCCTAAATTCCCAGTCTTTAGTGACCGCCTGTCTCCTTCATCCTCAGTATTCAGTGACCGCCCGTCTCCCCCATCCTCTGTATTCAATGACCGGCCGTCTCCTCCATCCTCATTCTTTTGTGACCGCCCATCTCCTCCATCCTCAGTATTCAGTGACCGCCCGTCTCCTCCATCCTCACTATGCAGTGACCGTCCCTCTCCTCCATCCTCTGTATTCAGCGACCGCCTATCTCCTCCATCTTCAGTATTCAGTGATCGCCCATCTCCTCCATCCTCAGTATTCAGGGACCGCCTGTCTCCTCCATCCTTAGTATTCAATGACCGCCCGTCTCTTCCATCCTCAATATTCTGTGACCGCATGTCTCCTCTATCCTCAGTATTCAGTGACCGCCCGTCTCCTCCATCCTCAGCATTCAGTGATCGCCCGTCTCCTCCGTCCTCAGTATTCAGTGACCGCCCGTTTCCTCCATCCTCAGTATTCAGTGACTGCCCGTCTCCTCCATCCTCAATATTCTGTGACCGCATGTCTCCTCTATCCTCAGTATTCAGTGACCGCCCGTTTCCTCCATACTCAGTATTCAGTGACCGCCCGTCTCCTCTATCCTCAGTATTCAGTGATGGCCAGTCTCCTCCATCCTCAGTATTCAGTGACCGCCCGTCTCCTCCGTCCTCAGTATTCAGTGACCGCCCGTCTCCTCCGTCCTCAGTATTCAGTGACCGCCCGTCTCCTCCATACTCAGTATTCAGTGACCGCCCGTCTCCTCGATCCTCGGTATTCAGTGACCGCCCGTCTCCTCCATCTTCAGTATTCAGTGACCACCCGTTTCCCATATATCCTCAGTATTCAGTGACCGTCCGTCTCCTCCATCCTCAGTATTCAGCGACCGCCTATCTCCTCCATCCTCAGTATTCAGTGATCGCCCGTCTCCTCCATCCTCAGTATTCAGTGATGGCCCATCTCCTCCGTCCTCAGTATTCAGTGACCGCCCTTTTCCTCCATCCTCAGTATTCAGGGACCGCCTGTCTCCTCCATCCTTAGTATTCAATGACCGCCCGTCTCTTCCATCCTCAATATTCTGTGACCGCATGTCTCCTCTATCCTCAGTATTCAGTGACCGCCCGTCTCCTCCATCCTCAGTATTCAGTGACCGCCCGTCTCCTCCATCCTCTTTATTCAGTGATCGCCTTTCTCCTCCGTCCTCAGTATTCAGTGACCGCCCTTTTCCTCCATCCTCAGTATTCAGTGACCGCCCGTCTCCTCCATCCTCTTTATTCAGTGATCGCCCGTCTCCTCCATCCTCTTTATTCAGTGATCGCCTTTCTCCTCCATCCTCCGTATTCAGTGACTGCCCGTCTTCTCCATCCTCAATATTCTGTGACCGCATGTCTCCTCTATCCTCAGTATTCAGTGACCGCCCCGTCTCCACCATCCTCAGTATTCAGTGACCGGCCGTCTCCTCTTTCCTCAGTATTTAGTGACCGTCCGTCTCCTCCATCCTCCGTATTCTGTGACCACATGTCTCCTCTATCCTCAGTATTCAGTGACCGCCCGTCTCCTCTATCCTCAGTATTCAGTGATGGCCAGTCTCCTCCATCTTCACTATTCAGTGACCGCCCGTCTCCTCCATCCTCAGTATTCAATGACCACCCGTTTCCTATAGCCTCAGTATTCAGTGACCGCCTGTCTCCTGCTTCCTCAGTATTAAGTGATGTCCCAATTCTTCCGTCGTCAGTAACCAGTGACCGCCCGTCTCCTCCGTCCTAAGTATTCAGTGACCGCCCATCTCCTTCATCCTCAGTATTCGGTGACCGCCTGTCTCCTCAGTCCTCTGTATTCAGTGACCGTCCGTCTCCTAAATTCCCAGTCTTTAGTGACCGCCTGTCTCCTTCATCCTCAGTATTCAGTGACCGGCCGTCTCCTCCATCCTCATTCTTTTGTGACCGCTCGTCTCCTCCATCCTCAGTATTCAGTGACCGTCCGTCTCCTCCATCCTCACTATTCAGTGACCATCCGTCTCCTCCATCCTCAGTATTCAGGGACCGCCTGTCTCCTCCATCCTTAGTATTCAATGACCGCCCGTCTCTTCCATGCTTAGTTATCAGTGACCGCCCGTATCCTCCATCCTCAGTATTCAGTTACCGCCTGTCTCCTCTATCCTCAGTATTCAGTGACCGCCCATCTCCTCCATCCTCAGTATTCAGTGACCGCCCGTTTCCTCCATCCTCAGTATTCAGGGACTGCCTGTCTCCTCTATCCTCAGTATTGAGTTATGGCCCGTGTCCTTCATCCTCAGTATTCAGTGTTTGCACGTCTCCTCCATCCTCAGTATTCAATGACCGCCCGTCTCTTCCATGCTCAATATTCTGTGACAGCATGTCTCCTTTATCCTCAGTATTCAGTGACCCCCCGTCTCCTCCATCCTCAGTATTCAGGGACCGCCCGTCTCCTCTATCCTCAGTAATCAGTGATGGCCCGTCTCCTCCGTCCTCAGTATTCAGTGACTGCCCATCTCCTAGATCCTCAGTATTCAGTGACCGCCCGTCTCCTCCTTCCTCAGTATTCGCTGACCGCCTGTCTCCTCCATCCTCAGTATTCAGTGATGGCCCGTCTCCTCCATCCTCAGTATTAAGTGACCGCGAGTCTCCTCCATCCTCAGTATTCAGTGACCGCCAGTCTCCTCCATCCTCAGAATTCAGTGACCGCCTGTCTCCTCCATTCTCAGTATTCAGTGACTGCCCGTCTCCTCTATCCTCAGTATTCAGTGATGGCCCTTGTCCTCCGTCCTCAGTATTCAGGGACCGCCCGTCTTTTCCCATCCTTAAAATTCGGTGACTACCTGTCTCCTCCGTCCTCAGTATCCAGTGACCGCCCGTCTCCTCAATCCTTATTATTCAGTGACCGCTCCTCTCCTCCATCTTCAGTATTAAGTGACCGCCCGTCTACTCCATCCTCAGTGTTCAGTGACAGCCAATCTCCTCCATCCTCAGTATTGAGAGTTGGCCAGTCTCCTCCGTCTTCTGTTTTCAGTGACCGTCCGTCTGCTTCGTCCTCAGTATTCAGTGACCGCCTGACTCCTCCATCCTCAGTATTCAGTGACTGCCCGTCTCCTTCATCCTGGATATTCAGTGATCGCCCGTTTCACCCGTCTTTAGTATTCAGTGACCGCCCATCTCCTCCGTCCTCAGTATTCAGTGACCGCCCGTCTCCTCCATCCTCAGTATTCAGTGACCGCACATATCCTCCATCCTCAGTATTCAATGACCGCCCATCTCCTCCATCCTCAGTATTCAGTGACCTCTCGTCTCCTCCGTCCTCAGTATTCAGTGACCGCCCATCTCCTCCATCCTCAGTATTCAGTGACCGCCCGTCTCCTCCATCCTCAGTATTCAGGGACCGCCCGTCTCCTCCATCCTCAGTATTCAGTGATGGCCTGTCTCCTCCGTCCTCAGTATTCAGTGACCGCCCGTCTCCTCCATCCTCAGTATTCAGTGACCGCCCGTCTCCTCCTTCCTCAGTATTCAATGACCGCCCGTCTCCCCCATCCTCAATATTCTGTGACAGCCCGTCTCCTCCATCCTCAGTATTCAGTGATGGCCCGTCTCCTCCGTCCTCAGTATTCAGTGACCGCCTTTCTCCACCATCCACAGTATTCAGTGATCGCCCGTCTCCTCCATCCTCAGTATTCAGTGACTGCCCATCTCCTCCATCCTCAGTATTCAGTGGTCGCCCATCTCCTCCGTCCTCAGTATTCAGTTGCCGCCCGTCTCCTCCTTCTACAGTGTTCAGTGACCACCCGTCTCCTCCATCTTCAGTATTCAGTGACTGCTCGTCTCCTCCATCCTCAGCATTTGGTTACCACCCGTCTCCTCCATCCTCAGTATTCAGTAACCACCCGTCTCCTCCATTCTCAGTATTCAGTGACTGCCCGTCTCCTCCATCCTCAGTATTCAGTGACCGACCGTCTCCTCCATTCTCAGTATTCAGTGACTGCCCGTCTCCTCCATCCTCAGTATTCAATGACCGCCCGTCTCCTCCGTCCTCAGTATTCAGTGACCGCCTTTCTCCACCATCCACAGTATTCAGTGATCGCCCGTCTCCTCCATCCTCAGTATTCAGTGACTGCCCATCTCCTCCATCCTCAGTATTCAGTGGTCGCCCATCTCCTCCGTCCTCAGTATTCAGTTGCCGCCCGTCTCCTCCTTCTACAGTGTTCAGTGACCACCCGTCTCCTCCATCTTCAGTATTCAGTGACTGCCCGTCTCCTCCATCCTCAGCATTTGGTTACCACCCGTCTCCTCCATCCTCTTTAATCAATGACCGCCCATTTCCTCTGTCCTCAGTGCTCAGTGACTGCCCGTCTCCTCCCTCCTCAGTATTCAGTGACCGACCGTCTCCTCCATCCTCAGTATTCAGTGATGGCCTGTCTCCTCCGTCCTCAGTATTCAGTGACCGCCCGTCTCCTCCATCCTCAGTATTCAGTGACCGCCCGTCTCCTCCTTCCTCAGTATTCAATGACCGCCCGTCTCCCCCATCCTCAATATTCTGTGACAGCCCGTCTCCTCCATCCTCAGTATTCAGTGATGGCCCGTCTCCTCCGTCCTCAGTATTCAGTGACCGCCTTTCTCCACCATCCACAGTATTCAGTGATCGCCCGTCTCCTCCATCCTCAGTATTCAGTGACTGCCCATCTCCTCCATCCTTAGTATTCAGTGGTCGCCCATCTCCTCCGTCCTCAGTATTCAGTTGCCGCCTGTCTCCTCCTTCTACAGTGTTCAGTGACCACCCGTCTCCTCCATCTTCAGTATTCAGTGACTGCCCGTCTCCTCCATCCTCAGCATTTGGTTACCACCCGTCTCCTCCATCCTCAGTATTCAGTAACCACCCGTCTCCTCCATTCTCAGTATTCAGTGACTGCCCGTCTCCTCCATCCTCAGTATTCAGTGACCGACCGTCTCCTCCATTCTCAGTATTCAGTGACTGCCCGTCTCCTCCATCCTCAGTATTCAATGACCGCCCGTCTCTTCCGTCCTCAGTATTCAATGTCAGACAGTCTCCTCCATCCTCAGTATTAAGTGACTGCCCGTCTCGTCCATCCTCAGCATTTGGTTACCACCCGTCTCCTCCATCCTCTTTAATCAATGACCGCCCATTTCCTCTGTCCTCAGTGCTCAGTGACTGCCCGTCTCCTCCCTCCTCAGTATTCAGTGACCGACCGTCTCCTCCATTCTCAGTATTCAGTGACTGCCCGTCTCCTCCATCCTCAGTATTCAATGACCGCCCGTCTCTTCCGTCCTCAGTATTCAATGTCAGACAGTCTCCTCCGTCCTCAGTATTCAATGACCGCCCGTCTCCTCCATCCTCAGTATTTAGTGACCGCCCGTCTCCTCCATCCTCAGTATTCAGTGATGGCCCGTTTCCTCCATCCTCAGTATTCAGTGACCGCCCGTCTCCTCCATCCTCAGTATTCAGTGACCGGCCGTCTCCTCCATCCTCAGTATTCAGTGATGGCCCGTTTCCTCCGTCCTCAGTATTCAGTGACCGCCTGTCTCCTCCATCCTCAGTTTTCAGTAATGTCCCTTCTACTCCATCCTCAGTATTCAGTGACCGCCCATCTCCTCTATCCTCAGTATTCAGTTGTCGCTTTCACCTCCATCTTCAGTGTTCAGTGGCCGCCTGTCTCCTCCATCCTCAGTATTCAGTGACTGCCCGTCTCCTCCATCCTCAGTATTTTGTTACCGCCTGTCTCCTTCGTCCTCAGTATTCAGTGACTGCCCGTCTCCTGCATCCTTAGTATTCAGTGACTGCCCGTCTCCTCCATCCTCAATATTCTGTGATCGCATGTCTCCTCTATCCTCTGTATTCAGTGACCGCCCGTCTCCTCCATCCTCAGTATTCAGTGATCGCCCGTCTCATCCGTCCTCAATATTCAGTTATCGCCCGTCTCCTCCATCCTTAGTATTCAGTGACAGCCCGTTTTCTCCATCCTCAGAATTTAGTGACTGCCCGTTTTCTCCATCCTCAGTATTCAGTGACTGCCCGTCTTCTCCATCCTCAGTATTCAGTGATCGCCCGTCTCATCCGTCCTCAGTATTCAGCTATCGCCCGTCTCCTCCATCCTCAGTATTCAGTGACAGCCCGTTTTCTCCATCCTCAGAATTCAGTGACAGCCCGTTTTCTCCATCCTCAGAATTTAGTGACTGCCCGTCTCCTCCGTCCTCAGTATTCAGTGACCGGCCGTCTCCTCTTTCCTCAGTATTTAGTGACCGTCCGTCTCCTCCATCCTCCGTATTCTGTGACCACATGTCTCCTCTATCCTCAGTATTCAGTGACCGCCCGTCTCCTCTATCCTCAGTATTCAGTGATGGCCAGTCTCCTCCATCCTCACTATTCAGTGACCGCCCGTCTCCTCCATCCTCAGTATTCAATGACCACCCGTTTCCTATAGCCTCAGTATTCAGTGACCGCCTGTCTCCTGCTTCCTCAGTATTAAGTGATGTCCCAATTCTTCCGTCGTCAGTAACCAGTGACCGCCCGTCTCCTCCGTCCTAAGTATTCAGTGACCGCCCATCTCCTTCATCCTCAGTATTCGGTGACCGCCTGTCTCCTCAGTCCTCTGTATTCAGTGACCGTCCGTCTCCTAAATTCCCAGTCTTTAGTGACCGCCTGTCTCCTTCATCCTCAGTATTCAGTGACCGGCCGTCTCCTCCATCCTCATTCTTTTGTGACCGCTCGTCTCCTCCATCCTCAGTATTCAGTGACCGTCCGTCTCCTCCATCCTCACTATTCAGTGACCATCCGTCTCCTCCATCCTCAGTATTCAGGGACCGCCTGTCTCCTCCATCCTTAGTATTCAATGACCGCCCGTCTCTTCCATGCTTAGTTATCAGTGACCGCCCGTATCCTCCATCCTCAGTATTCAGTTACCGCCTGTCTCCTCTATCCTCAGTATTCAGTGACCGCCCATCTCCTCCATCCTCAGTATTCAGTGACCGCCCGTTTCCTCCATCCTCAGTATTCAGGGACTGCCTGTCTCCTCTATCCTCAGTATTGAGTTATGGCCCGTGTCCTTCATCCTCAGTATTCAGTGTTTGCACGTCTCCTCCATCCTCAGTATTCAATGACCGCCCGTCTCTTCCATGCTCAATATTCTGTGACAGCATGTCTCCTTTATCCTCAGTATTCAGTGACCCCCCGTCTCCTCCATCCTCAGTATTCAGGGACCGCCCGTCTCCTCTATCCTCAGTAATCAGTGATGGCCCGTCTCCTCCGTCCTCAGTATTCAGTGACTGCCCATCTCCTAGATCCTCAGTATTCAGTGACCGCCCGTCTCCTCCTTCCTCAGTATTCGCTGACCGCCTGTCTCCTCCATCCTCAGTATTCAGTGATGGCCCGTCTCCTCCATCCTCAGTATTAAGTGACCACGAGTCTCCTCCATCCTCAGTATTCAGTGACCGCCAGTCTCCTCCATCCTCAGAATTCAGTGACCGCCTGTCTCCTCCATTCTCAGTATTCAGTGACTGCCCGTCTCCTCTATCCTCAGTATTCAGTGATGGCCCTTGTCCTCCGTCCTCAGTATTCAGGGACCGCCCGTCTTTTCCCATCCTTAAAATTCGGTGACTACCTGTCTCCTCCGTCCTCAGTATCCAGTGACCGCCCGTCTCCTCAATCCTTATTATTCAGTGACCGCTCCTCTCCTCCATCTTCAGTATTAAGTGACCGCCCGTCTACTCCATCCTCAGTGTTCAGTGACAGCCAATCTCCTCCATCCTCAGTATTGAGAGTTGGCCAGTCTCCTCCGTCTTCTGTTTTCAGTGACCGTCCGTCTGCTTCGTCCTCAGTATTCAGTGACCGCCTGACTCCTCCATCCTCAGTATTCAGTGACTGCCCGTCTCCTTCATCCTGGATATTCAGTGATCGCCCGTTTCACCCGTCTTTAGTATTCAGTGACCGCCCATCTCCTCCGTCCTCAGTATTCAGTGACCGCCCGTCTCCTCCATCCTCAGTATTCAGTGACCGCACATATCCTCCATCCTCAGTATTCAATGACCGCCCATCTCCTCCATCCTCAGTATTCAGTGACCTCTCGTCTCCTCCGTCCTCAGTATTCAGTGACCGCCCATCTCCTCCATCCTCAGTATTCAGTGACCGCCCGTCTCCTCCATCCTCAGTATTCAGGGACCGCCCGTCTCCTCCATCCTCAGTATTCAGTGATGGCCTGTCTCCTCCGTCCTCAGTATTCAGTGACCGCCCGTCTCCTCCATCCTCAGTATTCAGTGACCGCCCGTCTCCTCCTTCCTCAGTATTCAATGACCGCCCGTCTCCCCCATCCTCAATATTCTGTGACAGCCCGTCTCCTCCATCCTCAGTATTCAGTGATGGCCCGTCTCCTCCGTCCTCAGTATTCAGTGACCGCCTTTCTCCACCATCCACAGTATTCAGTGATCGCCCGTCTCCTCCATCCTCAGTATTCAGTGACTGCCCATCTCCTCCATCCTCAGTATTCAGTGGTCGCCCATCTCCTCCGTCCTCAGTATTCAGTTGCCGCCCGTCTCCTCCTTCTACAGTGTTCAGTGACCACCCGTCTCCTCCATCTTCAGTATTCAGTGACTGCCCGTCTCCTCCATCCTCAGCATTTGGTTACCACCCGTCTCCTCCATCCTCAGTATTCAGTAACCACCCGTCTCCTCCATTCTCAGTATTCAGTGACTGCCCGTCTCCTCCATCCTCAGTATTCAATGACCGCCCGTCTCTTCCGTCCTCAGTATTCAATGTCAGACAGTCTCCTCCATCCTCAGTATTAAGTGACTGCCCGTCTCGTCCATCCTCAGCATTTGGTTACCACCCGTCTCCTCCATCCTCTTTAATCAATGACCGCCCATTTCCTCTGTCCTCAGTGCTCAGTGACTGCCCGTCTCCTCCCTCCTCAGTATTCAGTGACCGACCGTCTCCTCCATCCTCAGTATTCAGTGATGGCCTGTCTCCTCCGTCCTCATTATTCAGTGACCGCCCGTCTCCTCCATCCTCAGTATTCAGTGACCGCCCGTCTCCTCCTTCCTCAGTATTCAATGACCGCCCGTCTCCCCCATCCTCAATATTCTGTGACAGCCCGTCTCCTCCATCCTCAGTATTCAGTGATGGCCCGTCTCCTCCGTCCTCAGTATTCAGTGACCGCCTTTCTCCACCATCCACAGTATTCAGTGATCGCCCGTCTCCTCCATCCTCAGTATTCAGTGACTGCCCATCTCCTCCATCCTTAGTATTCAGTGGTCGCCCATCTCCTCCGTCCTCAGTATTCAGTTGCCGCCTGTCTCCTCCTTCTACAGTGTTCAGTGACCACCCGTCTCCTCCATCCTCAGCATTTGGTTACCACCCGTCTCCTCCATCCTCTTTAATCAATGACCGCCCATTTCCTCTGTCCTCAGTGCTCAGTGACTGCCCGTCTCCTCCCTCCTCAGTATTCAGTGACCGACCGTCTCCTCCATTCTCAGTATTCAGTGACTGCCCGTCTCCTCCATCCTCAGTATTCAATGACCGCCCGTCTCTTCCGTCCTCAGTATTCAATGTCAGACAGTCTCCTCCGTCCTCAGTATTCAATGACCGCCCGTCTCCTCCATCCTCAGTATTTAGTGACCGCCCGTCTCCTCCATCCTCAGTATTCAGTGATGGCCCGTTTCCTCCATCCTCAGTATTCAGTGACCGCCCGTCTCCTCCATCCTCAGTATTCAGTGACCGGCCGTCTCCTCCATCCTCAGTATTCAGTGATGGCCCGTTTCCTCCGTCCTCAGTATTCAGTGACCGCCTGTCTCCTCCATCCTCAGTTTTCAGTAATGTCCCTTCTACTCCATCCTCAGTATTCAGTGACCGCCCATCTCCTCTATCCTCAGTATTCAGTTGTCGCTTTCACCTCCATCTTCAGTGTTCAGTGGCCGCCTGTCTCCTCCATCCTCAGTATTCAGTGACTGCCCGTCTCCTCCATCCTCAGCATTTTGTTACCGCCTGTCTCCTTCGTCCTCAGTATTCAGTGACTGCCCGTCTCCTGCATCCTTAGTATTCAGTGACTGCCCGTCTCCTCCATCCTCAATATTCTGTGATCGCATGTCTCCTCTATCCTCTGTATTCAGTGACCGCCCGTCTCCTCCATCCTCAGTATTCAGTGATCGCCCGTCTCATCCGTCCTCAATATTCAGTTATCGCCCGTCTCCTCCATCCTTAGTATTCAGTGACAGCCCGTTTTCTCCATCCTCAGAATTTAGTGACTGCCCGTCTCCTCCATCCTCAGTATTCAGCTATCGCCCGTCTCCTCCATCCTCAGTATTCAGTGACAGCCCGTTTTCTCCATCCTCAGAATTCAGTGACAGCCCGTTTTCTCCATCCTCAGAATTTAGTGACTGCCCGTCTCCTCCGTCCTCAGTATTCAGTGACTGTTAAAAATATACCCTTAAATATATTTTTCTTCAAATACGTAAAAGCGCATGAAAGAAAGAACTTCAAAAATGTAAAAAATAAATGTATTTTATCTATTAAAATGGTTGCCAAAATTCAGTTACAGAAAGGAAAAATAATATACTTCATTAGCTTACGTAAAGAGTTCAATGAGTCCATACAAATCAATAGAAATCTTCATCCATTTCACCTTGGTTCCCAAATAGAATCATGTTGCAGGGCTGACAGGCATGTCTTGCTTCTTGGATCGGGTGGCCGCACTCTGCAGCCTCCACAGGTGTGAATTGACTCTCGGAGCAGGAGTGAGCAGCCATTCCCTCCCACCGTGTGTTATATGACAACTATCCAATCCGTATAGGGTATTTCAGCCGAACACAGTTACACATGACGTATTCACTAGAAGCTTCCAGATGGAGGGATATATATATATATATATATATATATATATATACCATGTCAGCACTTATGTATATTCAATATGGATATCTTAATATTTATTCCTTATAAGAAACTTTATAGATAAGCTATGCCCTCCAACATAAACAGAACTGTGAACATATATAATATGTCCTACTATAAAATGTTTGATAACTAGATGTATTAATTTTAATGGTTTTTACAATTCCCCCTTGAGGCAGGTAATTATTAATTATTATTATTAATGAAACCTCGAAAATTAATTAATACATCATTAAGATAACATTTCTTCTTTCCTATTTTTTCCAATAATGGATTAATGTCAATAATAATGATGAATAATAATATTCAATTTGCATTATTGATGTTATAAGTTCAATAATATAATAATGTGGCTTCATGTTATGGTAGGCCGTGACTGATAATCATATAAAATATACAATTATACTTTCCTAAATTTAAAAAATGCAAAACAGATCCGATCACCATATGATGTCCTCTGAGATGATTTCTTCTTATCTCCAATGTAATCCGGCATATACACAGTCTCTTAAAAATAAATCATTTGATAAAAAATGAATGGTTACCAATTTGATACAGTCCCATATTGTTTGTCATTGTTAGGTCCATAAACTTTATTCTTTATTGCAAAGTCCATAGCCAATGTAGATAAACCACAGTTCATGAGTGTAGAAGAATAGCAGAAGTCTTTGATGTCTGTGCAGTGTAATTTACATTAGTCACCTTTATCCTCCCCGCTGCCTGTTGTCAAATCCTGGAACAGATGTTAAGAAATTCTTGGTCAGCACGACAGGGGTTAACTTTAACACTTTATTGCTCTCATTAGTAACTGTAGTGAGGTCTTAATGCACAGACCATGTGTCAGGGTTGTCCATCCTGGAACCATAAGATCACTGTCTTTCTGAGGTCTCTCAGTGGTAAGTGTATTATATGTAACACAGTCTTATTTGAGACGCTACCTTTTGGACTTTTGGATATCAGCTTTTGCAACTTTTGTGGAATCCCTCTTGACTTTAAAAAAATTACTAAAAGTCTTTTATCTTCTGTAATCTTGATTGAAGACTGATTCATTCCCTAATCTAGATACCAAATGTGGCAATGATACTACCACTAATAAATGTCACAGCGTATCATACCTCTAATACTATAATACCATGTCATTATTATTATTGTAGAAGTATTAATATAATTGATACTTAGAATGATAAAATAATACTGCATAATGGTATAGAAAATAATATTCTCATGTAATAACCTTTTTTGTCATTGGTGTAATTACCTTTCCAAACCCATAGGTGGCAATGTGTTGAATGTAACCATAATGTAATATAAAATAATATATTATGTACCTATAACATGTACCATATTATAAATATGAAAGGCAACAATGTGGCTTATTTAGTTAGATCATTTGTAAAATTATAAACCAAAGCAAATAACCTTTTAGAAAAGACTGGATGATTCCATCAAAACACAATATTATACATTATAAATTATTATTGATTAAAAATATAATATATATTATTTGTAAATATAGGAAGGTAAACCTAAATGTACCTCGATCTTCCATCTTTATTACTCTAGTTTCATTTATTTGATTTGTCTATTATTTTTTAACTAACCTACTATATAAGAAAATGTGTAACTATAAGTAATATTTCATCCTTATTGTGTTAACATACTAATATAAGAATAATGTATTACTAGGAAGTAAATTATTATATATATTGATGAAGGAAGTATCTTTTCTTCCAAAAATTGGAACTTTCCCTTTTAATATGATTCATATTTAATAAAGTAATATTCTTATATTAGATATTACTTAACTAAATATTGAAGTGTTTCCTCAATTGAGATATTAAAATTAGAAGGAAAAATAAAAATTGTAGAATTTAAATTTTGATTAAAAATTTGAATATTGAATAAAATAATCAATATAAAAAATAGGAATAAAAGGAAATATGAAAATCGGAATAAAAAATAAAAATTGGAATAAAAAATAAGGCCTTCCATGTATATAACACTTATGTCTTTAATAACACATAACCTTAGTATTACCAGTATCTTATAGGATTTCCATACCTATCATATCAGTAACCTATAAAAATAATTGTCATGTAACTTTGCAGATAATACTCTTCTTTTAGTATTTTAGTATATAAATGCATTATGATATACTTCAAATATATTTTTTTTATTCCCAATTCTTCCTTTGTACTTGAAATATTAATTATTAAAGTATTCTGTAGACACATATATTAATCAAATATAAATATGTAATTAAAACCCAAACCTTCCCTTTCAATATCATGAAATATGATGTTATAAAAATGAATATGTCAAGATTAAATTAAATTAAAATTTATGTTGTATATCATCAAGACCATATTATAAATATTACTTCCATATTTGAAAAGAAAAATGATTACCAATCTGTGTATCAGTAAAAGAAGTAACTCATAACTGTATAAAAATCAAAACGTTAAAACCTTATTCTAGAATGTAATTCTTCAGAATAACCCTTTAATAAGGATCGTGACACATCTACATTAAAGAAATATGTCTATGAATAAGATATATTCTGTATAAATTCCTTAATTATTAATACCTATGTACTATAACTTATTTATTCTAATAATATACATACATATATATATATATCTAATAATCTTGAGGGAAAAAAAATGTTTCCCTCCTCTTTATTTTCTTTGGAAACTTCAAAAACTTTGGGTAAGTAATTGACATCAGCAGCTGCTCAGACAATTAGACTGTCTCACTGTATATATAAAACTATTCACATACAGACAAACATATGGACAACACATATCCCCTTTTTGATTTTCAATTTCTCTATGCACATTTCAAAAGTATGATACTAATATGAAGTACTTCTTGAAGTATACGAATAATTTATTACATATACTCATGAGTAATAGGTACCTTTGATAGTCACATACTGTACGTTTGATCATAAGACAGACAGACACTTATTATTAGCTCAGTAATTCAAGTGTCACATGCTCTAGTTACGTGCAAGGAACACCATTCCAATACAGCAAGCAAGTTTAATTACTCCACTCCAAAACTCAAATTACATTTCTAATCACTCTAAGGAAGATATATATTCATAAAAAAAATGTTTAAACTAATGGTCCTCAGGCAATTGGTACCTGAGAAAAAAATAATTCTTCTTATTATTATTATTATTAATCATGCTTTCGCGATTAGCCTTAGGCTAAGTTCACATTTCCGTTGATTTGTATCAGTCACATGCGTCGCTTGACGCATGTGACTGATGCGCTGTTCAACGCTGTACAACGGATGACAAAGAACAGAATTCTTTGTCGGATTCCGTTGTGTGCGGGGGGCGGAATTCTGGGGCAGAGCCGAGCGGGGGGCGGGGCCAGGTGCTGAGGATGTCAGTGGAAGTGCTGCGGTCTGCATGGCTGGGGACAGGTGAGTGTATCTGTGAGTGAGTGAGTGTGTGTATGTGCATGTATGTATGTATGTATGTGTGTATGTATGTGTGTGCACATGCAAAGTGCGGGAGGGGGCGGAGCCGAGCGGGGGGCGGGGCCAGGCGCTGAGGATGTCAGTAGAAGTGCTGCGGTCTGCATGGCTGGGGACAGGTGAGTGTATGTGTGAGTGAGTGTGTGTATGTGCATGTATGTATGTATGTATGTGTGTGTGTGCACATGCAAAGTGCGGGAGGGGGCGGAGCCGAGCGGGGGGCGGGGCCAGGCGCTGAGGATGTCAGTAGAAGTGCTGCGGTCTGCATGGCTGGGGACAGGTGAGTGTATGTGTGAGTGAGTGTGTGTATGTGCATGTATGTATGTATGTATGTGTGTGTGTGCACATGCAAAGTGCGGGAGGGGGCGGAGCCGAGCGGGGGGCGGGGCCAGGCGCTGAGGATGTCAGTAGAAGTGCTGCGGTCTGCATGGCTGGGGACAGGTGAGTGTATGTGTGAGTGAGTGTGTGTATGTGCATGTATGTATGTATGTATGTATGTGTGTGTGTGCACATGCAAAGTGCGGGAGGGGGCGGAGCCGAGCAGGGGGCGGGGCCAGACGAGGGTGTCAGTGCTTGTCTGCATGGCTGGGGACAGGTGTGTGAGTGTGTGTGTGTGTACATACATGTGCGGAGTGCGGGAGGGGGCGGGGCCGAGCGGGGAGGTGTCGGCCTCCCTGCACACGTAACCAGCCTAAATATCGGGTAACAGCAAAGCACCCGATGTTTACCTTGGTTACCCGATATTTACCTTGGTTACGGGCCTACACCGCTTAGCGCTGGCTCCTTGCACCGTAACCAGGGTAAATATCGGGTAACCAACCAAAGCTGGTGACGTGTGCAGGGAGCCAGAGAGCATGCGCAGCGAAATCCGACGGATCTCGCTGTTCAAAAAACGTTACATGCTGCGTTCCCCCCGCCCGGCGGTCAGTCGTTCCACGACTGATCAGTCGGGCGGAGGGTGCAACGCAGCATCATCAGTCACAATCCGCTGCTCATGCAAGTCTATGGGAGCAGCGGAATCCGCTAAACGGATTCCGCTGTTTACAAGAGCAGCGGATTGTGACTGATAGATTTTAGCGGAAATGTGAACTTAGCCTTACACAATAAGATATATGTTACCTGATTGAGGATAAGAACAAATTTATAAATAAAAAGTTAATACTTCATCAATCTGCCTTACTGATAAATTCTGAGGGAAATAAAAGAATAAAATTATCATCATATTTATGATAAAAATGAAACACTTAAAATAAGTTATACTTTTCCTTATTATTACATTTTAAATATTATTATTCATATACCAAGATCAAATTATTAATTTATAAAATTTTAAACTATCATATAACTAAATGAAGATATGACTTTGATTTTGCTATCACTACCCTTATATACATATATATATATATATATATATATATATATATATATACAGAAATCTATAGAAGGTATGTATTACATGGATACACTGTATATGAACAATAATAAATATCAAATAACAAAATTAATTTACCCAGAAATCCCCTTTATTTAGCTGAAACCCAAACCTAAATTTTTCTTCAAAGATTCGATCTATTTTATTCATTTTGAACCTGTAGGAATCTGAAATTATTTTGTAACTCAATTTTTGTCCTTAAATGAGAAAAAATGTCTCTCTCCGAAAAACCACCCAGCTGTCGCTGGCTGTCAAATTCTCTGGACGACATTTTTTCTTTCAATAGTGACAAGGGGAGAGGATTTGCACAAGACACCTGTTTCTGTCTTTCAGGGCTTTTAAAAATCGCTTGTCTGAGATTGTCAGTATCAGATTTTGTGACAATTTTCTCTTTCATTGAAGGTGACAAGGAAAGAGGGGGGTATATAACTTATAATTCACATGCAATTTCCTGCGAATTTCATACATTTTGTCACAGTAATATTTGGATCTGGGAGACACTGTTGGTTTTTCACAGAATCTCTCCCTTTTTTGTGTTGGTTTTTCAGAATTAATTAATTTCTGTTTTGATTGACTTTGGTGATTTCTAACAAAATCGATAAATGTCGTACATTCGAATAGGGATTTTTTATTTAATGCCACCGTACACGCTGCATTATCAAGGAAATTAAATTTCTTGACGAATAAATGTATCATTCCATTCAGTCTGACATTTGGAATGACCGCCCTATAAAAACGTTCAAAAACGGACATAAATGAGAACGTACTCTCATTCTGTTCAATTTGTAATTCCTGCAACATCTCATAATTTGGATCAGATTCATTCCGTTCACAAAAAATGAGATTTCTCAGCCTTGTGATTTCATCATCATTTGAATAATCAAATGTCTCATTGTCAGAAGAATTTTTAATACCAGCTGTCTGAAAAGATGTTGGGGTATCCACATACGAAATAACTGATTCTTCTCACTATCGGTTAAATTTAATTTTTCAATGGAACTTTCAAATATCTCTGAATTCCTGCAAACATGTATTTTAGGATTATATGCGGGAATTAATTTGCATAAGTCCAATAGATTCTTTCTTAGTTTAATCCCTAACTAAGGCGGGCTTTGCACACTACGATATCGCAGGTGCGATGTCGGTGGGGTCAAATTGAAAATGACGTACTTCCGGCATCGCATGCGACATCGTAGTGTGTAAAGGCTCGATGATACGATTAACGAGCGCAAAAGCGTCGTAATCGTATCATCGGTGCAGCGTCGGCGTAATCCATGATTACGCTGACGCGACGATCCGATGTTGTTCCTCGTTCCTGCGACAGCACACATCGCTGTGTGTGAAGCCGCAGGAGCGAGGAACATCTCCTACCGGCGTCACTGCGGCTTCCGTAGGATATGCGGAAGGAAGGAGGTGGGCGGGATGTTTACATCCCGCTCATCTCCGCCCCTCCGCTCCTATTGGCTACCTGCCGTGTGACATCGCAGTGACGCCATACGACCCACCCCCTTAATAAGCAGGCGGGTCGCCGGCCAGAGCAACGTCCCAGGACAGGTGAGTCCATGTGAAGCTGCCATAGCGATAATGTTCACTACGGCAGTTATCACAAGGATATCGCAGCTGCGACGGGGGCAGGGACTATCGCGCTTAGCATCGCTGCATCGGCCTGCGATGTCGCAGCGTGCAAAGTGCCCCTTAGTCTGTTCTATTTTTAGAAACTGATAGTCACCATTTTCTCTCTGCACGTGTCCTTCTCCGAGAACTTTCTGCACGTCTCCTACTCTGGCTCCTCCCCCTTCTGGCTTCTCTACGTCATTTCCTGCTTCTTTCCCAGTGTCCTGAAAAGACGGCAAATGTCTGCGGCCATCTTCAGGATTTTGATTAGCAAAAGAATTTAAATTCATTGTCTTACCTTGACTTATAATCAGCACTTGTAGCACCTCTTATAGACTGACTTATCCTTTCTCCTCCAGAGACACATCAAAAGATTATCGTCTGTGGCTTAGCAAAGTTTAAAGTTAAAAAACATTCATGCAACTTGACTTATACGTATTTTTTAGGTTCTGCGTGATTTTATAAATTGTCAATTCCCTGTCACTTTGCAGGAGATATTTATTACTGCCTTCCCCCGGTGTGCAAAGTAAAGGAAGAACAAAAATTTAAAAAAACACGAATGACTTAGCTCGCCAAAATGTTAAAAATATACCCTTAAATATATTTTTCTTCAAATACGTAAAAGCGCATGAAAGAAAGAACTTCAAAAATGTAAAAAATAAATGTATTTTATCTATTAAAATGGTTGCCAAAATTCAGTTACAGAAAGGAAAAATAATATACTTCATTAGCTTACGTAAAGAGTTCAATGAGTCCATACAAATCAATAGAAATCTTCATCCATTTCACCTTGGTTCCCAAATAGAATCATGTTGCAGGGCTGACAGGCATGTCTTGCTTCTTGGATCGGGTGGCCGCACTCTGCAGCCTCCACAGGTGTGAATTGACTCTCGGAGCAGGAGTGAGCAGCCATTCCCTCCCACCGTGTGTTATATGACAACTATCCAATCCGTATAGGGTATTTCAGCCGAACACAGTTACACATGACGTATTCACTAGAAGCTTCCAGATGGAAGGATATATATATATATATATATATATACCATGTCAGCACTTATGTATATTCAATATGGATATCTTAATATTTATTCCTTATAAGAAACTTTATCGATAAGCTATGCCCTCCAACATAAACAGAACTGTGAACATATATAATATGTCCTACTATAAAATGTTTGATAATTAGATGTATTAATTTTAATGGTTTTTACAGTGACCCCCCGTCTCCTCCATCCTCAGTTTTCAGTGACCACCTGTTTCCTCCATCTTCAGTATTCAGTGACCACCCGTCTCCTCCATCCTCAGAATTCAGTGGTCGCCCATCTCCTCCGTCCTCAGTATTCAGTTGCCGCCCGTCTCCTCCATCTTCAGTATTCAGTTGCCGCCCGTCTCCTCCATCTTCAGTGTTCAGTGACCACCTGTTTCCTCCATCTTCAGTGTTCAGTGACCACCCGTCTCCTCCATCCTCAGAATTCAGTGGTCGCCCATCTCCTCCGTCCTCAGTATTCAGTTGCCGCCCGTCTCCTCCATCTTCAGTGTTCAGTGACCGCCCGTCTCCTCCGTCCTCAGTATCTAATGACCGCCTGTCTCCTCCATCCTCAGTATTCAGCGACCACCCGTCTCCTCCATCCTCAGTATTCAGTGACTACCCGTCTCCTCCATCCTCAGCATTCGGTTACCGCCCATCTCCTCCATCCTCAGTATTCAGTAACCACCCGTCTCCTCCATCCTCTTTATTCAATGACAGCCCAACTCCTCTATCCTCAGTATTCAGTGACTGCCCGTCTCCTCCGTCCTCAGTATTCACTGACCGACCGTCTCCTCCATCCTCAGTATTCAGTGACTCCCCGTCACCTCCATCCTCAGTATTCACTGACGGACCGTCTCCTCCATCCTCAGTATTCAATGACCGCCCGTCCCTTCCGTCCTCAGTATTCAATGATCGACAGTCTCCTCCGTCCTCAGTATTGAATGACCGCTCAACTCCTCCGTACTCAGTATTCAATGACCGCCTGTCTCCTCCGTCCTCAGTATTCAGTGACCGCCCATCTCCTCCATCCTCAGTATTCAATGACCGACCATCTCCTCCATCCTCAATATTCTGTGATCGCATGTCTCCTCTATCCTCTGTATTCAGTGACCGCCCGTCCTCTGTCATCCTCAGTATTTAGTGACCGCCCGTCACCTCCATCCTCAGTATTCAGTGATCGCCCATCTCATCTGTCCTCAGTATTCAGTTATCGCCCGTCTTCTCCATCCTCAGTATTCAGTGACCGTCCGTTTCCTCCATCCTCAGAATTCAGTGACTGCCCGTCTCCTCCGTCATCAGTATTCAGTGACCGCCCATCTCTACCGTCCTCAGTTTTCAGTGACCCCCCCGTCTCCTCCATCCTCAGTATTCGGTGACCGCCTGTCTCCTCCATCCACAGTATTCAGTGATTGCCCGTCTCCTCCATCCTCAGTATTCAGTGACTGCCCGTTTCCTCCATCCTCAGTATTCAGTGACTGCCCATCTCCTCCATCCTCAGTATTCAGTGGTCGCCCGTCTCCTCCGTCCTCAGTATTCAGTTGCCGCCCGTCTCCTCCATCTTCAGTGTTCAGTGACCACCAGTCTCCTTCGTCGTCAGTATCCAGTGAGCGCCTGTCTCCTCCATCCTCAATATTCAGTGACCGCCCATCCCCTCCATCCTCAGTATTCAGTGACTGCCCATCTCCTCCATCCTCAGCATTCAGTTACCGCCCGTCTCCTCCATCCTCAGTATTCAATGACCGCCCAACTCCTCTGTCCTCAGTATTCAGTGACTGCCCGTCTCCTCCGTCCACAGTATTCACTGACCGACCGTCTCCTCCATTCTCAGTATTCAGTGACTGCCCGTCTCCTCCATCCTCAGTATTCAATGACCGCCCGTCTCTTCCATCCTCAGTATTCACTGACCGACAGTCTCCTCCGTCCTCAGTATTCAATGACCGCTCGTCTCCTCCGTACTAAGTATTCAATGACCGCACGTCTCCTCCGTCCTCAGTATTCAGTGACCGCCCGTCTCCTCCATCCTCAGTATTCAGTGACCGCCCGTCTCCTCCATCCTCAGTATTCAGTGATGGCCCGTCTCTTCCATCCTCAGTTTTCAGTAATGGCCCATCTCCTCCATCCTCAGTATTCAGTGACCGCCCGTCTACTCCATCCTCAGTATTCACTAACCGCCCGTCTCCTCCGAGCTCAGAATTCAGTGACTGCCCATCTCCTCCATCCCCAGTATTCAGTGACCGCCCATCTACTCTATCCTCAGTATTCAGTTGCCGCCCGTCACCTCCATCTTCATTGTTCAGTGACCACCCGTCTCCTCCGTCCTCAGTATCCAGTGACCGCCTGTCTCCTCCATCCTCAGTATGCAGTGACCGCCGATCTCCTCCATCCTCAGTATTCAGTGACTGCCCGTCTCCTCCATCCTCAGTATTCAGTGACCCCCTGTCTCCTCCATCCTCAGTATTCGGTGACCGCCTGTCTCCTCCATCCACAGTATTCACTGACCGCCCGTTTCCTACATCCTCAGTATTCAGTGACTGCCCGTCTTCCCCATCCTCAGTATTCAGTTGTCGCCCGTCTCCTCCGTCCTCAGTATTCAGTTGCCGCCCGTCTCCTCCATCTTCAGTGTTCAGTGACCACCCGTCTCCTCCGTCCTCAGTATCCAGTGACCAACTGTCTCCTCCATCCTCAGTATTCAGTGACCGCCCGTCTTCTCCATCCTCAGAATTCAGTGACTGCCCGTCTCCTCCGTTCTCAGCATTCGGTTACCACCCGTCTCCTCCATCCTCAGTATTCAGTAACCACCCGTCTCCCTCCTCCATCCTCTTTATTCAATGACCGCCCAACTCCTCTGTCCTCAGTATTCAGGGACTGCCTGTCTCCTCTATCCTCAGTAATCAGTGACCGACCGTCTCCTCCATTCTCAGTATTCAGTGACTGCCCGTCTCCCCCATCCTCAGTATTCAATGACCGCCCGTCTCTTCCGTCATCAGTATTCAATGACAGACAGTCTCCTCCGTCCTCAGTATTCAATGACCACACATCTCCTCCGTCCTCAGTATTCAGTGACCGCCCGTCTTCTCCATCCCCAGTATTCAGTGACCGCCCGTCTCCTCCATCCTCAGTATTCAGTGATGGCTCGTCTCTTCCATCCTCAGTTTTCAGTAATGGCCCGTCTCCTCCATCCTCAGTATTCAGTGACCGCCCGTGTCCTCCGTCCTCAATATTTAATGACCGCCCGTCTCCTCCGTCCTCAGTATTCAGTGACCTCCCGTCTCCTCTGTGCTCAGTATTCTGTGACCGCCCATCTCCTCTATCCTCAGTATTCAGTGACCGCCCATCTCCTCTATCCTCAGTATTCTGTGACCGCCCGTCTCCTCCATCCCCAGTATTCAGTGACCGCCCATCTCCTCTATCCTCAGTATTCAGTTGCCGCCCGTCACCTCCATCTTCATTGTTCAGTGACCACCCGTCTCCTCCGTCCTCAGTATCCAGTGACCGCCTGTCTCCTCCATCCTCAGCATTCGGTTACCACCTGTCTCCTCCGTCCTCAGTATTCAGTGACCGCCCGTCTCCTCCATCCTCAGTATTCAATGACCGCCCGTCTCCTCCATCCTCAATATTCTGTGATCGCATGTCTCCTCTATTTTCTGTATTCAGTGACCGCCCATCCTCCTTCATCCTCAGTATTTAGTGACCGCCCGTCACCTCCATCCTCAGTATTCAGTAACTGCCCATCTCATCCATCCTCAGCATTCAATGACCTCTCGTCTCCTCCATCCTCAGTGTTCTGTGACTGCCCGTCTCCTCCATCCTCAGTATTCTGTGACCGCATGTCTCCTCTATCCTCAGTATTCAGTGACCGCCTGTCTCCTTCATCCTCAGTATTCAGTGACCACCCGTCTCCTCCGTCCTCAGTATTCAGTGACCACCCATCTCCTCTTTCTCAGTATTCAGTGACCGCCCGTCTCCTCCATCCTCAGTATTCAGTGATCGCCTGTCTCCTCCATCCTCAATATTCTGTGACCGCATGTCTCCTCTATCCTCAGTATTCAGTGACCGCCTGTCTCCTTCATCCTCAGTATTCAGTGACCACCCGTCTCCTCCGTCCTCAGTATTCAGTGACCACCCATCTCCTCTTTCTCAGTATTCAGTGACCGCCCGTCTCCTCCATCCTCAGTATTCACTGACCGCCCATCTCCTCCATTCTCAGTATTCAGTGACCTCCCATCTCCTCCGTCCTCAGTATTCACTTACCGCCCGTCACCTCCATCCTCAGTATTCAGTGATCGCCTGTCTCATCCGTCCTCAGTATTCAGTTATCCCCCGTCTCCTCCATCCTCAGCTTTCAGTGACTGCCCGTCTCTTCCATCCTCAGTATTCAGTGACCGCCCGTCTCCTCCATCCTCAGTTTTCTGTGACAGCATGTCTCCTCCATTCTCAGTATTCAGTGACCGCCTGTCTCCTCTATCCTCAGTATTCATTGACCGCATGTCTCATTCATCCTCAGAATTCAGTGACCACCCGTCTCCTCCGTCCTCAGTATTCATTTACCGCCCGTCTCATCTGTCCTCAGTATTCAGTGACCGTCCATCTCCTCCCTCCTCAGTATTCACTGACAGCCCATCTCCTTCATCCTCAGTATTCAGTGACCGCCCGTCTCCTCCATTCTCAGTATTCGGTGACCGCCCGTCTCCTCCATCCTCAGTATTCAGTGACCGCCTGTCTCCTCCATCCTCAGTATTCAGTGACCGCCCGTCTCTTCCATCCTCAGTATTCAGTGACTGCCCATCTCCTCCTTCCTCAGTATTCAGTGACCCCTTGTCTCCTCCATCCACAGTATTCAGTGATCGCCCGTCTCCTCCATCCTCAGTATTCAGTGACCGCCCGTTTCCTCCATCCTCAGTATTCAGTGACTGCCCGTCTCCCCCATCCTCAGTATTCAGTGGTCGCCCGTCTCCTCCGTCCTCAGTATTCAGTGATGGCCTGACTCCTCCATCCTCAGTATTCAGTGACCGCCCGTCTCCTCCATCCTCAGTATTTAGTGACTGCCCATCTCCTCCATCCTTAGTATTCAGTGATGGTCCATCTCCTCTGTTCTCAGTATTCAGTGACCGCCCGTCTCCTCCATGTTTAGTGTTCAGTGACCACCCGTCTCCTGCTTCCTCAGTATTCAGTGACCGCCCGTCTCCTTCGTCTTCAGTATTAAGTGACCACCCGTCTCCTCCATCCTCAGTATTTAGTGATGGTCTGTCTCCTCCGTCCTCAGTATTCAGTGACCGTTCGTCTCCTCCATCCTCAGTATTCAGTAACCACCCGTCTCCTCCATCCTCAGTATTCAATGACCGCCCATCTCCTCTATCCTCAGTATTCAGTGACTGCCCGTCTCCTCCATCCTCAGTATTCACTGACCGAATGTCTCCTCCATCCTCAGTATTCAGTGACCGCCCTTCTCCTCCATCCTCAGTATTCAGTGACCACCCGTCTCCTCCATCCTCAGTATTCAGTGACCGCCCGTCTCCTCCATCCTCAGTATTCAGTGACCGCTCGTCTTTTCCATTCTCAATATTCAGTAACCGTCCATCGCCTCCGTCCTCAGTATTCAGTGACCGCCCGTGTTCTCCATCTTCAGTATTCAGTAATGGCCCATCTCCTCCGTCCTCAGTATTCAGTTTCAACCCGTCTCCTCCATCCTCAGTATTCAGTGACCGCCCGTCTTCTCCATCCTCAGTATTCAGTGACCGCCCGTCTCCAACGTCTTCAGTATTCAGTGACCACCAGTCTCCTTCATCCTCAGTATTCAGTGATGGCCTGTCTCCTCCGTCCTCAGTATTCACTGACTGCTCGTCTCCTCCATCCTCAGTATTCAGTAACCACCCGTCTCGTCCATCCTCAGTATTCAATGACCACCCGTCTCCTCTGTCCTCAGTATTCAGTGACTGCCCGTCTCCTATGTCCTCAGTATTCTGTGACTGCCCGTCTCCTCCATCCTCAGTATTCAATGACCACCCGTCTCCTCTGTCCTCAGTATTCAGTGACTGCCCGTCTCCTATGTCCTCAGTATTCTGTGACCGCCCGTCTCCTCCATTCTCAGTATTCAGTGACCTCCCGCCTCCTCCGTCCTCAGTATTCAGTGACCGACCGTCTCCTCCGCCCTCAGTATTCACTGACCGCCCGTCTCTTCCATCCTCAGTATTCAGTGACTGCCCGTCTTCTCCATCCTCAGTATTCAGTGACCACCCCTCTCCTCCATCCTCAGTATTCAGTGATGGCCTGTCTCCTCCATCCTCAGTATTCAGTGACCGCCCATCTTTTCCATCCTCAGTATTCGGTGACCGCCTATCTCCTCCATCCTCAGTATTCAGTGACCGCCCGTCTCCTCCATCCTCAGTATTCAGTGACCACCCGTTTCCTCCGTCCTCAGTTTTCAGTGACCGCCCGTCTCCTCCATCCTCAGTATTCAGTGACTGCCCGTCTCCTCCATCCTCAGTATTCAGTGACCACCCGTTTCCTCCGTCCTCAGTTTTCAGTGACCGCCCGTCTCCTCCGTCCTCAAAAAAATTGTTTTTTGCTAATTTTAATTACCTGCTTAAAATTATGCAAACACATTTAGGCCTGCGCCACACATCCGTGCCTCCGGTACGTTTTTGGCATTTTTTACACGTACCGGAGACACGTGCTGATGTTGACACAGTATTTTTAATATAAAAAGCCTCACGTCAGTGTTTGCGCACGGAGCGTGTGTCCGTTCCGTGCGTACGTTTGAGCGTGCCGAAAAAGCGCTGACATGTCCGTTTTCCACCGGCATAACGTCCTCACGGATCCATTAAATCCTATGGGTCCGTGTTTACACGTACGTGATACGGATGGCCTCCGTATGCTATCCGTGTGGTCCGTGTCCGTGTTTTAATTAGAAAGGTTGTTACAATCTCAAATACTTTCAGGTGGCGTAGCTAACATATTTTTTTTGCACAAAACTAACTATGCATTTGCAGAAGGAGTGAGCAAGCAAGCAGTTGTAGTTCTGTGTATTGAAAGATATATTTTGAGCAAAATTTCGGCTTCGAAATATAATAATGGCACCACGGGTGGACACGGAGAAACTGATAACAGCTGTCGAGACTCACCCACCATTATGGGATACACGTGTTGATGGTTACCATGACCGACTGACAGTTGACCGCCATTGGAATCAAGTAGCTGAGGAAGTGTACCCCAATAATGCATGGGCTAGATGTTCGCCTGCAAAGCGTGCTAAATATGGTAAGTTGTTGTATGTTTTTATATTTATTTATTTAATATATATATTATGATTTTTCAAATAATTACAAACTGTGAATGTTTTGTTATAGTTATGTTGTCTTTTAGTTAAAAAATCTTTGTGAAGAATTGGTATATGTACTACTCTATATATTGAGTTCATGTTGAATTTTTAAAAAATTATCCAAACATTTCATAACTTACAAAAATCAAAGTATACTTATTTTTGTAATCTGACTTTGAATTCTTCATGAAGTTAATTAATTAACTGATTAAACTGTCATGTGTTTTTAAATTCCCTGTTTTATTAGTCTAATTTTAGTATCACAATTTCAATTCATGTTTTTTAATTTTTTAAATTTTTTTTTAATTTAGTTAAATGACATTTCAATATCATGACCTACATGAATAAAATAATATTTCTAGTAATTTATTGCCAAATGCTATTGCTAAAAAAAAAAAAATGGAAAATTTAAATATATATGACAATTACTTCAAAGATAATTTAACAGAAATATTATTTTGTTATGTGTGAATGTCTAAAAATGCTTTTGAATGAAGAATATATTAAAAAATGTTTTTTCCTCAAAAGTATTTGGCCAACATTATTTTGTTAAATTGTATATTACATTTAGCAAACATTATTTTAATTAATTTGTGCAGATTTATGGTGAATGTTGCAAGTGACATATTTTTTAAAATTACACAGTTGACTTGGTCAAAAGGCGTTGGCGTTCAGCACGTGATCAGTACCGAAGGGAGTACAGCCCTATACCATCCTCATCCAGCCAAGGCCGCAAACGCAGATATGTTTATTATGAACAAATAAGCTTCCTAGCACCCATCTTAGAAGTAACACAGTAAGTTTTTGGTTTTTTTTTTAGAAAAAAAAAAAAAAATGCAACATTCATTTACTTCATGAAGATAATTGTACAAATATAAAAGTTAATATTGTAATATGTTGTCTCATTTCTTATAGAACGGAGGATAATCTAGACGATTCAGATGATCAACCAACAGCAGGTCCCTCTGCTACAGCCACCTCAGCATCAGAACAAGAACCTGGCAGAGAAGACAGTGAAAATCCAGAGATTCAACAAGATGCAGCAACTGAATCACATGAGGGTGGGACAGAGAGTGCACAAACCAACACCCAAGGCTCATCCACACAACAAACAACCACACCAGCTACACAATCAACACAAACAAATGTACTTCCACGTTTTGCACCACAACCTCTACGTGCAAGAAGAATCCGCAGACCTGAGGAAATGAGATCCTTCCCGGAAATAATTGACACACGCATTATTCACATAATGAACACTCTAATTCCAGAAACAGATGCCGAGCGCTTTTGTCGGTCTTTATCTTCTAGCCTAACCAAAATTCCATCCGATAGGCAGGAACGTGTACGTGCTGCTATGCTGACCCTACTTTCAGCTAGTCAGGCAGAACAGGAACCAGTGAGAGTATATGAGGCCATAGAAAATTGGCGTACCATTATGCAACAACATACAGTCCCAAACACAACAGACAATCAAAATACAATTTCAACACAAACAACAATGGCAACTGTAATAGTCAATAATCCAGTATTACAACAATCTGGTCAACCTTCAATTGCTTCAAGTACGTTATTCCCAACACCAATTAGACAAGGGTATGTTGCAACCAATACTGGTGCCTTAAGCACTGTACAAAGTGCTACCTCACAGCAACCCATGAACTATATGAATTTACAACCCACTCCAAGTACTAGTTACTTTACTCAACCCACAAATATTGGTGGTTTACCTAACTTGTTTCCTGGTTCAACATACCCACAATCATTCATGATGCCTCATTATCCAATCTCAACTATGTTACCTACACCACACTTACAAACATCAGTCAACTATCCTCAAGGTCAACAACATACACACACACAATACCCAATTACCCATGTAGATCCACAGGTGTACTCAACAACAGGCAATGTGTTGGGACAAACCAGCATGCAACAGACTGTTCCACACACTACTGTAGTTAGTAATAGGAATGTTGTTCAGCAAACAACTGCTTCCATTCCTGAAAATACCATTTCTGAGGCCACACAAAACAACATACTCAGCAACACTCAGGTTACTTCACTAGAAGATCTTGTTGACTTATGATACACATTTTTGGTAATCTTTACATTCAAACAACAAATATGATGAATGTGTAAAAATTTAAAAAAAGAGGGATTTCCAAAAATGTGTAAACTCTGAGTTTAAAAAAAAACAAAAACATGTGTGATTATATTTAGTGACGGATCACATATATATTTGATGGCATGTTTTTTTTTTTAATTTTAGGAACACATTTGTACCCAACCAATTTGATGGTTAGATTACTTCTTATATTCTCAAAACACAGTTTACATTTATTATGTCTATGTCAATGTCCAACATGAGACCAACTTAATTGGTCGTCAATTTTACAACATTGTAAGCAATGCACACATTTTTGAAAATGTACTCTTGTAAGTAAAGTATATTTTTAATTTTAGAAAGAATACCATAAAAATTTAAATTTTGTAAAATTTAACAGAAGATGAACAATATGTTCATTTTTTATTTTGATGTGAAAAAATAACAGCATTACTTTATGGATTAATATGCTTATTATTAATAAAAAAATATGTTTGGGAAAAAAACTATCATGTTTATTATTTAAATTTATAAATAATATTGCATTTTTTCAATAGACGTTTAACATTATTAATGTTGTAAGTTTAAAATAACAAAAAAAACATGATAGTAACACAGAAATTTACAAAAACATACATACAACATTCAGAAATCCATGTTGTTAACAGAAATGTCAGTTGATGATTAACGCATTTTCACTTTAATACAAGTAAGATTTAAGCTCTTAGATGTTTAGAAAAAATTAAACATTTTCGTATAAGAAAAAATATTACATTTTTATCGAAATAAATCCATGACAATCTTAACAAACATCACTATTATTATTATCATCAAAAAAATTAAAGTAATCAGTAAATAAATTTCTAATTTGTAAACCAGATGTCACGGAATTATGAGACATAGGTTCACCTGTGGGATTAACAACATGGTTTATCTGAAATTCATCATCCACATAAGTTCCTCCTTCATGTATCCGACAGAAATTGTGAAGCACTATGGTAGCCTTGAGGACAGATGTCACAAAGTTTGGCTGCAACTGAATAGTTGTCTGATAAATGCGCCATTTGTTAGCTAAAATACCAAATGCACACTCCACATAACGTCTTGCTTTAGTTAGCCGATTATTAAAGTACTGTTTCCTGTCATCAATGGATCTCCTTGGATATGGTCGCATAACATGTTTGGATAATGCAAATCCTGCATCTGCTACCATCACATATGGTGCCAACGGTCCAGATGTACCAGGTAGGGCAACTGGAGGGGGGATCAATAATGAATTTTCTTGCAGGCGTTGGGCTAATCTTGATGAACGGAAAATACGGGCATCTGAGGCACTACCATAGGCCCCAATGTCTGCATAAATAAAACGGTATTCTGTGTCAACCAATGCCAAAATAACAACGGAAAAAAACTTATGAAAATTGAAATAACGTGACCCAGAGTTTGGTGGCTTTTTAACTCTGAAATGCTTGCCATCCAAAGCTCCTATGCAGTTAGGAAAGTCAACAGAGTCCTTGAAGCCCTTAGAGATTTTCAACCAATCTTCTCTGTTTGGCTGAGGCATCATTTGTTCTTTTAAATGTTGCCATATCATGTCGCATGTGTGACGTACTATAACGGCAATGGTTGATCTCCCCAACAAAAAATCAAAATGTAAAGCACTAAAAGATTGACCAGTCGCCAAGAATCTATGAAAACAAGACAAACAATGATTTACAATTAACAATATGTTATTTTAAATTAAAGCAATCAAAAGAAAATCCAAACATTGATTCAAAACAGATATTAGATCAATAAAGATCAATTACACATTTCAATGTGAAAAATAACACATTTAAAAAAATTAAAAAAAAAAAAATAATACCTCAGAGTCACCATAAATCTCTCCTCTGGGGAAATGGAAAGCCGCATCCAAGTGTCCTGATGTTGCAAATGAGGTCGTAAAATATTTAGTAAGTAATCAAAACTCTCAACTGACAAACGGCAGTATGAAAAAAACTTATCTGGGAAATTCCGTAACTCAAAAAATAAAGTATGGAAATGACCATGCATAGGCCGCATCATCATTAGTGGATGCACCCACAATCTGGTTCTTCTTACATTATCATATTGCAACATGTGCCGTCTAACGCCAAAACGACGAGATATAATCCAACATAAAAACACTAAGGCCTCCGTGGATAATGGCATTGCCACAATTTTGTCTCAATAGGTGCTCCAAGGCAAAATACAAGCAGGAAACAGTTTATAGTTAACTTATATTTATGTCCTAATCACATACACCTATGTGTCATTTAATTCCAAGTAATCACCATTATCTCAATGTGTGAAACATGTTAAACACCCACAAAAAACGGACTGCACACGGAACACACACTGACGTATTTCACGCACAGGAAAACGCACACACGTACACACGTATGACACACGATATGCATACGGACACTACACGGAGGGGAAAAACGGACTGCAAATACGGAACACGGACACAAAAAACGGACTACAGCAAACGTACGTTTTTTACACGTGAGTGTGGCAGAGGCCTTATAGAAATTGCTAGTGCATGGCCTAAAATGTTGCTAAGTAAGATTGTAAAAAGCGGTTATTGGCAATTTTAATTGCTTCCTGAAAATTACGCAAAGTCGTTTATAGCTATTGCTAGTTGATGGTGCGTGGCCAAAAATGGTGCTAGGGAAGTATGTAAAAAGTGTTTCATCCCAACTATAAGTGCCTGCTGAAAGTTTTGCAAACATATTTATAGGTATTACAAAGCCATGCACAACCTGTCTCCTCCCTACATCTGTGACCTAGTCTCCCAGTACCTACCTGCACGCAACCTTAGATCCTCACAAGATCTCCTTCTCTGCTCCTCTCTTATTTCCTCTTCCCACAATCGTGTACAAGATTTCTCCCGTGCATCCCCCATACTCTGGAACGCTCTACCTCAGCACATCAGACTCTCCACTACCGTGGAAAGCTTCAAGAGGAACCTCAAGACCCACCTCTTCCAACAAGCCTACAACCTACAATAGCCCTCAGTCCAGTAGACCACTGCGCAACCAGCTCTGTCCTCACCTATTGTACCATCACCCATTCCCTGTAGACTGTGAGCCCTCGCGGGCAGGGTCCTCTCTCCTCCTATACCAGTCTGTCTTGTACTGTTAATGATTGTTGTACGTATACCCTCTTTCACTTGTAAAGCGCCATGGAATAAATGGCGCTATAATAATAAATAATAATAATAAAGTATTACTAGTTAGCCGTGCCTCGCCTAAAATGTTGCTAGGGAAGTATCTAAAAAGTCGTTCTTCTCAATTGTAATTGCCGGATGAACATTCTGCAAACATATTTATAGGTATTGCTAGTTGGTCATGTGTGAGCTAAAAAGTTGCAAGAGAGATATGTAAAAAGCGGTTCTTGGCAATTTTAATTGTTTGCTTTGAATTACGCTAACACATTTATAGGTATTGCCAGTTAGCCGCCGCACGACCCAAAATTTTGCTAGGGAAGGGTGTAAAAAGTTGTTCTTGACAAATTTAAGTGCCTTCTGGAAATTATGCGAACAGATTAATAAGTATAGAAATAGTTAGAACAACCAACAATTATGTCTGTGCCATCATTCAGACATGGAAAAAGCCATATACAGAGCATAAGATGCAAAGAAAGAAATAATTCTGTACAATGGCAATTAAATCAATTTATATTTTTATTAACAGCATTATTTATATAAAATCCGACCATACAAAAATTTATAAAATCCGACCATACAAAAATTACAAAATTTGTAAAAGGAGAAAATGGAGGGCCAGCAGGTGGCAACCTCACTCCACAACTCAGCAGGAAAAAACATAGCTGGAGGGAGACAACACTCTGCAGAATTGAAGAGATTGAAAGAATGTATCTCTCAGATTCAAATGAATCTATATAGAAGTAAATGAAGGTGCTTATGGAAGTATCAAAGCATAAATAGAAACCAGCACCGCTACAAGTGACTGAGAGACAGAGATACAAAATAAGTACAGAAATGGCGAAACATCCTTCCAGAGATCAATGGTGAAAGATATATTTACATGACTTGTGGATTGAGGAACCAAAGAAACCCTGACCTATAGGTTTCGATCTTTAGTCTTCTTCCGAGGGTATAAGTTTTGCTAGTTAGCTATGAGTGGCCCAAATTATTGCTAGAGAATTAACTAAAAAGTGGATCCTGTCAATTTTAAATGCCTGATGAAATCGACGCAAACACATTTATAGATATTGCTAGTTGGTCATGCATGGCCTAAAAAGTTGCTGGGGAACTATCTAAAAAACGGTGCTATTTTGATTATCTGCTGAAAATTACGCAAGCACACTTACAGGTTTTGCTAGTTAGTGGTGCGTGGCCTAAAATTGTGCTAGGGAATTATGTAAAAAGTGTTTCTTCCCAACTTTAACTGCCTGCTGAAAATTATACAAATAAATTTATAGGTATTACTAGTTAACCGTGCGTGGCCCAAAATGTTGCTAGGGAAATATCTAAAAAGTGGTTCTTGGCAGTTTTAATTGCCTGCTTAAAATTTGGCAAACACATTTATAGGTATTGCTAGTTAGTCATTGTAGCCCAAAATATTACTAGGGAAGCATGTAAAAAGTTGTTCATGGCAATTTTTATTGCCTGCTAAAAATTATGCAAACACATTTATAGGTATTGTTAGTTGGCTATGTGTGGTGTAAAAAGTTGCTTGGGAAATATCTAAAAAGTGGTTCTTGGCAGTTTTAATTGCCTGCTGAAAATTTTGCAAACACATATATAGGTATTGCTAGTTGGTGATGTGTGGCCTAAAATAGTGCTAGTATGTAAAAAGTGTTTCTTCCAAATTTTATCTTCTTCATGCTGAAAATTATGCTAACAAATTTATTGGTATTACTAGTTGATCGTGCGTGGTCCAAAATGTTGCTAGGAAAGTATGTAAAAAGTGGTTCTTAGCAATTTTATTTGCCTGCTGAAAGTTACGGACACATTTATAGGTATTGCTGGCTGGTCGTGTGTGGCCAAAAAAGTTGCTAGAGAAGTATGTAAAAAGTGGTTATTGGTAATTTTAATTGTCTTCTGAAAATTACGCAAATGCATATACAGGTATTGCTAGTTGGTCGTGCGTGGCCTAAAATGTTGCTAGGGAAGTATGTAAAAAGTTGTTCTTGGCATTTTTAATTGCCTGCTGAAAATTACACAAACACATTTATAGGTATTGCTGGATGGTCATGCGTGGTGTAAAAGGTTGCTGGGAAAGTATGTAAAAATTGTTTCCTCCTAACTTTAGTTGCCTGCTGAAAATTATGCAAAAACATTTATGTATATTGCTAGTTAGTTGTGCGTGGCCTAAAATTTTGCTAGGGAAGTATCTAAAAACTAGTTCTTGGCAATTTTAATTGCTTGCTGAAAATTATGAGAACACATTTACATCTATTACTAGTTAGCAGTAGTTATGAGCGAACCGGTCGTGGTTCGGCTCGAGTTCGGTTTGCCGAACTGAGGTCTGGTTCGCGTTCGATTCGGCGAACCACTCGAACCCCATAGGAAACAACACCTAGAAAACACCCTCAAAGGTGTCCAAAAGGTGACAAACAACTCACAACACAACACAAACACATGGGAAAGTGACAATAACAAATTCTCATGCGAAAACAAAACAGCGTTACGCGGAAAAAGAGGACGAGACACAGATATAGACATGGCATGCCCTTCTAAAATCATGCAAAACACCGCAAGGGGACTACAAGCGGAGTCTCCCTTTTTTCCAAAAATTGGGCCCCACACACACCCACCCCTTCAGTGGCAGCACTTGTGCCCCAGTTGTACACTTCACAGGTAGAGTTGTATCAAGCACATTCAAAAATACGCCATCCTTAACCGTCCCCAGGATGACATCGGGGTAGGTAGCAAAGTCTTTCCTGATCCCAGCTCTGTTCATCTTGGATCATTTTTAAATACAATGTAAGCAAGGGTTACTCCAAGCGGAGTCTCCCTTTTTTCCAAAAATTGGGCCCCACACACACACACCCCTTCAGTGGCAGCAGTTGTGCCCCAGTTGTACACTTCACAGGTAGATTTGCATCAAGCACATTCCAAATCCACAAGCATTTACTCTCCCCAGGATGACACAGGGGTTGTAAATTCCTTCTGGATCCATGACTTGTTCATTTTGATGAACGTCAGTCTGTCCACATTGTCACTGGACAGACGCGTGCGCTTATCTGTCAGCACACACCCAGCAGCACTGAAGACACGTTCAGAGACAACGCTGGCAGCTGGACATGACAAGATCTCCAAGGTGTAAGTGGAGAGCTCTGGCCATTTTTCAAGATTGGAAGCCCAAAATGAGCAAGGCTCCAGTTGCAAAGTCATGGCATGGATGTTCATTTGGAGATACTCCTGTATCATCCTCTCCAGCCGTTGACTATGTGTCAGACTTATTGTCTCTGGTGGCCTTGCTAAGGATGGTCTAAAAAAATTATGAAACGATTCCATAAAATTGCTGTTACCAGCACCAGATATGGTGCTACTGGTACGGGTAGACTGTTGAAGATGACGAGACCGTCCCATGTTTGTCAAGTTACAACTGGGAGATTCACTCCCTGCACCTGCACGGGTGTTTGGTTGAAAAGCCGAGCTAAGCTCGAGTAACAGCTTCTGCTGATACTCCTGCATACGTGCGTCCCTTTCTATGGCTGGAATTATGTCACAAAATTTGGACTTGTACCGGGGATCTAATAGTGTGGCAAGCCAGTAGTCATCATCACTTGTAATTTTAACAATACGAGGGTCATGTTGTAGGTAGTGCAGCAAGAAGGCGCTCATGTGTCTTGTGCATCCATGCGGACCAAGCCCACGCTGTGTTTCTGGCATAGAGGTGCTAACCGTTCTTTCTTCCTCTGACATCTCCCCCCAACCTCTTTCAACTGAAATTTGACCAAGGTCTCCCTCATCCGCTGAGTCTTCCATGTCCATGGACAGTTCGTCCTCCATTTCTTCATGTTCTCCTGCACCCTCCTCAACATTTCGCCTGCTACCATGCGCCCTTGTTGATCCCTGTCCCCCATGGTCCCATGCCTGCCGCCTTGGTGATGATGAACGTCTGGACCTTGGAGATGTTGTTGTGTCTTGCGCATATGAATCCTCCTGTAGTTCCTCCCCTTCCTGTTGTCCCACCTCCTGACTCCGAATAGTGTTTAGCGTGTGCTCCAGCATGTAAATGACTGGAATTGTCATGCTAATAATGGCATTGTCAGCGCTAAACATATTCGTCGCCATGTCGAAACTGTGCAGAAGGGTGCATAGGTCTTTAATCTGAGACCACTCCAAGAGGGTCATCTGCCCCACCTCTGCATATCGTTGGCCCAGGTTATACATCATGACGTATTGCACCAGGGCTTGGCGGTGCTGCCACAGTCGCTGTAACATGTGGAGAGTCGAATTCCAACGTGTTGGCACATCGCATTTCAGGCGATGAACTGGCAGGCCGAAAGACTTCTGGAGCGATGCAAGTCGCTCAGCAGCGGTGGTTGAATGGCGGAAGTGAGCAGACAGTTTTCGTGCCCTGTTCAGAAGGCCATCTAGGCCGGGATAGTGTGTTAAAAATTGCTGGACAACAAGGTTCAACATGTGAGCCATACAAGGTACGTGTGTCACCTTGCCCAGGCGAAGGGCCGCACCCAGGTTTGCAGCATTGTCGCACACGGCCTTCCCTGGCTGCAGGTTGAGTGGAGACAACCATTTATTTGACTCAGTCTCCAGAGCTGCCCACAACTCAGCCGCTGTGTGACTCTTAGTTCCAAGACATTTCAAGCTAAAGACCGCCTGATGCCGTTGCGCTCTGCTGCCAGCATAGTAATGAGGGGTGCGTGATTCCTTCTGCGCAGTTAGAACGCTGGTGGCCTGACCAGGCAGGCTTGGGGCGGAGGTGGAGGACCCAGACGAGGTGGAGGAGGCAGAAGCAGTGGCGGAACTTGGACAGACAGAGGATTGACACACAAGTCGTGGGGATGGCAAGACTTGTGCAGCAGACCCTTCACCATCTATCACCATAGTTACCCAGTGCCCAGTCAGCGACATGTAAAGTCCCTGTCCATGCTTACTGGTCCAAGTATCGGTGGTGAAATGCACCTGTTGACACACAGAGTTTCTCAAGGAAGCGGTGATGTTGTGTGCGACATGCTGGTGTAGCGCGGGCAGACCTTTCTTAGAGAAGTGGTGGCGACTGGGCATCTGGTACTGGGGCACAGCGACAGACATAAGGTCTCTAAAATCCTGTGTGTCCACTAGGCGGAAAGGCAGCATTTCGGTAGCCAAGAGCTTACAGAGGGATAAAGTCAAGCTCTTAGCTTTGTCATGGGTCGCAGTAAATGGCCTTTTATTTGTCCACATCTGAGGGACAGAGATCTGGCTGCTGTGTGTAGACGGTGTTGAGTAGGGTGTCCCTGGAAAACTGCAGGCTTGTGAGGAAAGTGCAGGCGGAGACATGATGTTGCCTTCATCCAACGTTGATGCTATCGATGTCTGAGAGAGCTGTACACACGCACTTGTTTCCCCTTCCAAACCAACTGACGACCTACCAAGCAAACTGCCTGTTGCGGTTACAGTGGTGGAAGTTGTTCGTGGAAAACCAGGTGTGACAGCTGTCCCCACAGTCCTAGAAGATGAAGAGCGCACGGATGCACTGGAAGGGGCAGGCGGTGGATGGTCCGCTCCGCTAGGCCGCATTGCAGCACGCTGAGCTTCCCACCGGGACATATGATATTTATTCATGTGATGATTCATGGAAGAAGTTGTCAAACTGCTGAGGTTTTGCCCTCTACTAACAGAATCACGACAGATTTTACAGATCACATAATTTGGGCGATCTTTTGCTATGTCAAAAAAGGGAACGAAGAAAGAAAAATTCAGCTCACCCGTATATGTATCCGCTCAGTTCAGATGGGATGCAGGATGTCCACCAGACAGGCAGGTCCGTAGAGGCAATAGCAAGGAGAAAGAACGGGACTCAGCACCAATTCCAGGATAGGAAAAATATAAATCCAACGAAAAATATATGAAGAAATGTGTAGAAACTATATTCAACGATTAAAAATCCAAGAAAACATCATCGGTTCCATGAAAACATCATGGCTTGACGCGTTTCGGACAGTTGGAATGTAGATAAGTCCTTAATCATAAGCATGATATGTCAAAAAAGGACCAGGCTAGGCAAGGCTTAGAGGGCATGCGACCTGCTGAGCCCCCCCGACTAGTGCTCAGAGGCAGAGTGGTGGCTGAGGATGCAGTTGTAGACGTGCTACCAGTACTCTGACTCTGTCCAGGAAGGCGCAAGGTAACTTCGTCGTCGGTTGCATCATCCTCCACCGCCTCGTTGACCTCCTCGAGTGCCTGACTGTGGGTTGACAGTAGGTGGGATCTAGAACTTCCTCATCAATTGTTGTGTTTGCACTCCCCTCACCCTCAGACCTAGCCTTTTCCTGCCCTGACCGAATATTTAAGTTGTCATCCCAATCTGGTATGTGTGTCTCATCGTCACCAGTATGTTCCTCATTGTCTATAACAACAGGTGTTACAGTTTGTGAATAAGGATCAACATTATGCTCAGAAAGTTGTTCCTCATCTGAGTCACAAAGGTTCTGGGCATCACTGCAGACCATTTCCTGGTCTGTACTCACTGTAGCTTGGGAGAAGACCTCTGATTCCCAGGCTATAGTGTGACTGAACAGCTCTGCAGACTCAGCCATCTCAGTTCCACCATACTGTGCAGGGCGGATGGAGACTTGAGAGCTGGGAGAAAGCAAGTGTGATTGGGCTGACAACTCAGAGGACTGGTGTTTTTTGGATGCGGTAGTTGAGGTGGAGGAGAGGGCACTTGTTGGACCACTTGAGATCCATTCAAGCATTTTCTTTTTTGGGCAACATCTACCTTTGTTCCAGTTCTTCGTGTCCGTAAAAATGGTAGCACATCGGATTGTCCACGGAAAGTAGTAGACATCTTACTTTTGCTGGAAGATGGCCTATCTTCAGCAGATGTTAATGGAGCTTTGCCACCTTCCCCACGGACAAACCCTTTTTTTCCTTTTCCAACACGCCTCTTCCCCTTTCCACCAGCATCTGTCATTTTGCCACTCATTTTGATCGAGATAAGATTGTGCACTTAAAATGTGGTAGTAAAAATTGAGAGGTGGTGTAGATTGCAACGGTGATCTAGCTTTATTGACAGCAGAATAAACAACAATAACTATCCCGGACAATGCAACTATGGCCCTTAAACTGGCAGCACAGTTTGCTATTATAATGGCTTAGTAAAAATGAGGAGGAGGGTGCAATGCAGAGGTGCTAGAAATAGCTTTGCACCAGTGGGACAATAATGGAGTACAACAGCCACTTTTTGGATGCCACTAAGTTTCCTTAGTGTTTGCTATTATAATGGCTTAGTAAAAATGAGTTTGAGGGTGCAATGCAGAGGTGATGGAAATAGCTTGGAACCAGTGGGACACTAATGAAGTCCAACAGCCACTTTTTGGATGCCACTAACTGGCAGCACTCTTTTCAATTAAAATGGCTTTGCAAAAATGTGCAGGAGGGGAGAATGCAGAGGTGCTGGGACTTGCTTGGCACAAGTGCCACAATAATGGAGGACAGCAGCCACTCTTTGGATGGCACTAACTGGAAGCACTCTGCAATTAAAATGGTTTTGCTAAAAAGGGCAGGAGGGTACAGTGGCCGGGTTGTGGGTCAGTGTAGAGGAAAGGAAGCCTGCCTTTCTATCCCTCCTAATGGTGAAATGCAGCAAGGAAGTCCCTGAGCTTAGCTACACAGACGCTGTTATCTGTAGCTGTTAAAAACTGTTTCCACGGACCTGACTGTCACCTATGGCTCTGAGCTGGATGAAATGAGCCCTGAAAAGGGCTGAAAGAAACTTCTATCCCTATTCTGTATAGCGCTGTTGTTAGGGACGCGGGACACAAGTGATCCCTTTTCGATCTGACCGTTGTTCCAAATTAAAATATCGTGTGTGCACAACGAGAAAGAATACTAATTAATTAAATCAATTATAAAACTTTTTTTTTGTATACTCAATTCTTGTCCTCAACAGTCCCCCCTAAAGACTTATTTCTGCCATTTCTGAATTCTAAGGGTACTGTGTTCCCTTAGGAAGAGAGGTAGAAAGATCTGTTGAAAAACCTGCCTAACTGAACGTTGAGGCATGGACGGAAAGGGGAAAGGGGTTTTCTTCACCGGTTTGAGACCAAGGACTCCTAGGCGAGTCCTCACCCTTTGTACTTGGACTTTCCCATGTCTCAAGATTCTTTAAGTCCTCTCTTCTAACTGTTCTGGCAATAATGGTCTGAGACTGTACAGGTTTTCTGAAAAGGATAAGTATGAGCAGAACGCTCAGTGCCGCTCTGGTGGATCGACCCTTCTGCAATGCGAGGTGTGGATCCATAGATGTTTCTGCGGTTGGATCGGCTCCTCTAGTGTTGATTCATGGCTCTTTCTCGCTTGTCCTTTAGGATCAATCAGTCTCCTGACTGGAGACCATATGCTAATAGCTCTGATTTAAGATCTGGAATTGGAAAATATACCTGATTATCACACTATTCAGTCAATTATATAAAAATATACATGTCTGTGCTAAACCAAAAACATCTTACATAAAGACCTGTTTATTAGGAAAAAAAACCAAAAACAAAACATACATTTTGTACACGATTTGCCAGCTTCCACTTTTCTATAAAATATACACTTTTTGTAAACACATTTTTCTTTACATACCACCTTCATGTGCTTCTCAACAATAATGTTGTTTTCTACACTGAAATGCCTCTGACCAAACCTGGAGAGAAATTTACACAACACGCACAGACTTGCATACAACGTGCTCATGATATACATCTATAATCAGTTTGCAGTCTCTAAGAATGGGTAGAGCAGGTGCAGGGTGTTTCTGCGGACTCTTTACAGTTTTTTCTCACTTCGTTCTAGGCACTTGTCTCACAAGACTGGGTGAATCTGTCCACCTGGGTACTGAACCCGGTGTCACCAAAGCACACACTGACAATTGTCTTTCACAGATGTTACCTGGGCCATCATTATGAAGAGCTCTCATGTCAGAGAAAGCTTTCCACCCTTTGTCCACAGACCTTCCTCAGTCAGCTGGCTCCCTGCATGTCACACTCTATTCCTTGTTGCTTTGCTTGTTCCTGTAGGGATTTAAGAACACAAGGAGTGACAGAAGTCACTGACGTGACCGGTGTCACCAAGGCATGGTCGGTATTGGTGAAAGACTCTCAACTCTAGGCCCGTTCACTGCTTCTTGGTCAGCTGCACCTGTGCGAGGATCTCCATCCGATTCTGTCAGCTCAGATCTAGACTTTCTCTTCAGCATACCTAGCTCATTTGACAACAGGAAAAAAATCTACAACCTACATACACATCTAAAAACTCTTACCCGCTCCTGTTCTACCCATCTAGAGAGGGCATTTAATACGTCACTGCCTCCTATCGATAGGAGGGGAGGGAGTGGTATGAATTTAGACTACCTCATGTGGTGTAAACAGCAGCATATCCAGTGCAGAATCGACCAACATCTTGTTCCATCTATGAAAACAAAAACTAAAAAATATACATTAGATCATTCTTATAACTTTAACTCTGACCATAATACACTTAGTGGTCATCTATACGTCACATGACTGAGAATACTAAATAAATAAACAAATAAACATATAGGACAAGATTTTTCCCATTTCAGTTAACAGATATACTTCATAGTAATCTAATAAACATAGCCTGTGGGAAAAAGGTCAGCTTCAAAACCTATCTAATATGCCTACTGCACCCTCGAAGAAACTGGAGAATATAATTAATACCTTATTCCCCCCTTGTTTAATTGTTTATTTACCAATGTGGCAAAATTCAGAGTTTTTATACTGGTATTCCCTAAAAGAAAAAAAGAAAACAGCAGGTAATAAATTAGCTACATACTGAAACTAAAAATGAACAAACACTGAAAATAACGTATATCTCACAACAATATAAATTGCTGGGGAATTTTAAAACCTTACGATAAACACTGTATCCATAAAGAAAAGAAAAACCTTTCATAATAGAAATAACTGAGACGTGATTAAATGACAGCTGTGACTGGGCGACTAACCTGCAAAAATATAGAAATTGTTTAGAAATAATCGTAAAAACAGAAAAGGTGATAGAGTCACAAAATAAAAATATATTGTTCAAATAAATCGCCATTAAAAAACAAAACAACACAGAAATTAAATCGCACATCCCATGAAATCTAATATTCCCTATTCAGGTATAAGCAGTAAACTAAAAAATGGGAAATCCTGAACTCTAATGCGGGCTTTGCACACTACGACATCGCAGGTGCGATGTCGGTGGGGTCAAATTGAAAATGATGTACTTCCGGCATGGCATGCGACATCGTAGTGTGTAAAGGCTCGATGATACGATTATCGAGCGCAAAAGCGTCGTAATCGCATCATCGGTGCAGCGTCGGCGTAATCCATGATTACGCTGACGCGACGGTCCGATGTTGTTCCTCGCTCCTGCGGCAGCACACATCGCTGTGTGTGAAGCCGCAGGAGCGAGGAACATCTCCTACCGGCGTCACTGCGGCTTCCGTAGGATATGCGGAAGGAAGGAGGTGGGCGGGATGTTTACATCCCGGTCATCTCCGCCCCTCCGCTCCTATTGGCCGCCTGCCGTGTGACGTCGCAGTGACGCCGCACGACCCGCCCCCTTAATAAGGAGGCGGGTCGCCGGCCAGAGCGACGGTCGCAGGACAGGTGAGTCCATGTGAAGCTGCCGTAGCGATAATGTTCGCTACGGCAGCTATCACAAGGATATCGCAGTTGCGACAGGGGCGGGCACGATCGCGCTCGGCATCGCAGCATCGGCCTGCGATGTCGCAGCGTGCAAAGTGCTCCTAAGGGTTAAACCAAACTTACGTCACTATTGGGGAAAGACACATTCCATCCTTATCTCTTGAGAGAGGAAGAAGAAAAAAAACTCATACTTTGTTATAACAAAGACGTAGCAGTGAACACATCCATTCCCCACATCTCCATTGGATGCATTATACATTTTTCCTTATTTCTTTTTACAAATGGATTTGATACATTTTGACATCAGTGGGGGTAAGTCGTTTACAATTTTTGTTTTAAATTAACTAACACAGTACAAAGATATATATTTACCTTCCTCTATTTTATTTTATGATATAATGCTGCAGGACTTCTAAAATACCAATTGATTTTATGTGAACAGATATCTTTCTATTCATCAATTCTGTAAAAGTATCACTTATCTTTGACTTGCATGTATTGGATAGCTGAGTGAACAAATATACTGTTTTATACTTATTCAAATGTGTTAGTCATATATACCAGAGAACACCTCCCACCGGGGATGGGTGGAGAGCTTTGAACAAAGAGTCATTACGAGGGGCATGGCTTATGAGGTGTACTGCCATCAGTGGGTGTAGAAAGACGGCTGCCACAGGAAGTTCCAGGCAACTGACTTCCGGGTGTAGCATCCATCTTGTGACTCCCTGGGTGTACTGGGAGTGGCTGAAACTAGGTGGAAACTACATAGTGAACCAGGGGTGTATATGGGGAGTGTCTACATTATTATGCATGTACGCACTCTGCCATAAACCACTATTCTATAAACGCCTACATTTATGCATGATTCCTATACAGGACAAGGGATTCCAAATAACAAATTATGTATTTGTGAACACTCAATTCTCACTAGACTAAAAGAATCCCTAAAAAATCTCCTAACTATCAAAACGTGCTCTTAGGATAGAAAACCTAGCACAAATACATGTACATTTAACACTTGGGTCAGTTTTTGTTTTTTTTCCCTCCGGAGAGCTGCCTAGCCCCCCTTTAGAGATATGCGGGCAGCGTGCATTCCAGCTCGGAAGGGAGGGGGTGTTACTTGTAATGCCTGTAAACTGGTTTGCATTACAACATACAAAGAAAAGATTTGTTTAATACCAGATATGGTGACTTCTAAAGGAGAACAATGAGGCACAGCTTAGAGAAAGATATTTAGTGATTCTACAAACAGCAACACACAGTGAATAGGGTCTTTGTCCTCCAGTATACCCTCACTGGAGATTAATCTGAACTTCAGTACATGGGTTGCAGCCTGCCATCTAGTGGTAGTCCAACGATTTTACACAACTTTTTACAATCTCTTTTATATTTTTCCGCTCTTTTTTTTTTTTGTAACTAGGGCGACAGCGTTCTCAGCTCCTACTAAAAAAACATATTTATTTTTGAACAGAGTATACAGTGCTCTAATTGGACCGGACGGCTCCAACCGTAATTCTTTCTCGCCTCGTTGTGAAGACTTAACCTCATCACAACAGTGGCTCACGTTTAATACGCAGGAGAATACGCTAATTCCAGCCCCTTTAAATTAACTAAAATGAAATCCTTTCCCGCCTCTTTTGCGTATCAAAACGCAAACAGTGGCCGGCGTCTAAAACGCAGGGGAATCCGCTAATTCCACTTTAAGTTACCAAAACCCTTCCCTCCTCGTCTATTATATATTCAATATTTAATATCTAATATTTAATAAACAGTGAATATGTCATCTGCAACACAGGGGAATCGCTAGTTTTGACACTTCTGTTCAAAAAGAAAACAACTCAACTGAAAATACCGAAAAACGCATGAACCCGTTAGTTTCTGTTCCAATCCAAACCAAAATAGCACTTGTCTTTCTTACAAATCACTACAACTCCTTTGCTTGCTTTTGCTACACAAAGGCTGCTTCTACGTCCTGTATGTTAGCCCACTGACCCCTCATTTCTCCTCACTCCAAAGAGCTGCGCTGTTTCTGCCTCTTCACTCCTAGCAGGGATGGGTAATTCACTAACCCCCCTTGCTTCCTTTGTTCACAGTGTAGAAATGCAGGCTGCTTCTGTGGGCTTCTACACTCCACCTCCGTCTGCCCGCTCAGCGAAAGAATGTAGCTGCGTGAATGAGTGACCCCCACCTTTTTTTGTGTAAGAGACTGCAGGCACAGCTGCGTAATGCGACTCCCGCTCTCTGTCCCGTGTAAGCAGCCAGTGAGGGACTGACCCCCCTCCTTCTTGTGTATTACTGAGCCCTATATGAACAGTAACAATCAACTTCTTTAAGAACTAAATCAGAGCGTAGAATCTACAAGCTATCTATGAAGCTAAGAACTCCGTTCACAACTCAGCAATAAAAAAAAACCAGACGGTCAGATCGTATGACCCACGGACCCTATGACGCTATGGGGTCTGGGTCCGTCTCTTTGTTCTTAAACTACCGGCAAAAGATTCAAGCCCGCTAAGGATCAATAGCGTCAACCCCTTCCTCAGTTCAGAGATCATACCTCTCGCCACAGACCGCCGAAATCACAGGTAGTAATCATATACATTATATATGACACTTACCTGCGATTTTGAGTGATCAGCTCTGTTTCGGCGGCCTCCGGGTACTAGGAAACGATCCCCTCGATCCGAGAGAGAAGTTCAGCCAATCTTTCTTACGGTTATCTCAGCAGTGCCTCCAACTGTTAGGGACGCGGGACACAAGTGATCCCTTTTCGATCTGACCGTTGTTCCAAATTAAAATATTGTGTGTGCACAACGAGAAAGACTAATAATTAATTAAATCAATTATAAAACTCCCTCACACGACAGAAGCTGAGGCAAAACTGAAATCTTTATTCTTGGACAGCTAGACCACGAAGTAAAAGGGGTGTTAACAAAAGTTTTAGTTCAATCAAGTATCGTAGGTCAGGGCTTCATGACGTATAGGCTCTGCATATCCTCTCTTTGATTGGACAGTCCAGACTCCAGGAATTTCTTTTGTCCATCTGTCTCGGGTGCAAACAGGATACGGCAGCCATCTTTAGGATTACATGTGCCGGTATACATATATATATATATATATATATATATATATATATATATATATACAGTTAGGTCCAGAAATATTTGGACAGTGACACAAGTTTTGTTATTTTAGCTGTTTACAAAAACATGTTCAGAAATACAATTATATATATAATATGGACTGAAAGTGCACACTCCCAGCTGCAATATGAGAGTTTTCACATCCAAATCGGAGAAAGGGTTTAGGAATCATAGCTCTGTAATGCATAGCCTCCTCTTTTTCAAGGGACCAAAAGTAATTGCACAAGGGACTCTAAGGGCTGCAATTAACTCTGAAGGCGTCTCCCTTGTTAACCTGTAATCAATGAAGTAGTTAAAAGGTCTGGGGTTGATTACAGGTGTGTGGTTTTGCATTTGGAAGTTGTTGCTGTGACCAGACAACATGCGGTCTAAGGAACTCTCAATTGAGGTGAAGCAGAACATCCTGAGGCTGAAAAAAAAGAAAAAATCCATCAGAGAGATAGCAGACATGCTTGGAGTAGCAAAATCAACAGTCGGGTACATTCTGAGAAAAAAGGAATTGACTGGTGAGCTTGGGAACTCAAAAAGGCCTGGGCGTCCACGGATGACAACAGTGGTGGATGATCGCCGCATACTTTCTTTGGTGAAGAAGAACCCGTTCACAACATCAACTGAAGTCCAGAACACTTTCAGTGAAGTAGGTGCATCTGTCTCTAAGTCAACAGTAAAGAGAAGACTCCATGAAAGTAAATACAAAGGGTTCACATCTAGATGCAAACCATTCATCAATTCCAAAAATAGACAGGCCAGAGTTAAATTTGCTGAAAAACACCTCATGAAGCCAGCTCAGTTCTGGAAAAGTATTCTATGGACAGAGGAGACAAAGATCAACCTGTACCAGAATGATGGGAAGAAAAAAGTTTGGAGAAGAAAGGGAACGGCACATGATCCAAGGCACACCACATCCTCTGTAAAACATGGTGGAGGCAACGTGATGGCATGGGCATGCATGGCTTTCAATGGCACTGGGTCACTTGTGTTTATTGATGACATAACAGCAGACAAGAGTAGCCGGATGAATTCTGAAGTGTACCGGGATATACTTTCAGCCCAGATTCAGCCAAATGCCGCAAAGTTGATCGGACGGCGCTTCATAGTACAGATGGACAATGACCCCAAGCATACAGCCAAAGCTACCCAGGAGTTCATGAGTGCAAAAAAGTGGAACATTATGCAATGGCCAAGTCAATCACCAGATCTTAACCCAATTGAGCATGCATTTCACTTGCTCAAATCCAGACTTAAGACGGAAAGACCCACAAACAAGCAAGACCTGAAGGCTGCGGCTGTAAAGGCCTGGCAAAGCATTAAGAAGGAGGAAACCCAGCGTTTGGTGATGTCCATGGGTTCCAGACTTAAGGCAGTGATTGCCTCCAAAAGATTCGCAACAAAATATTGAAAAAAAAATAATTTGGTTGGGTTTGGTTTATTTGTCCAATTACTTTTGACCTCCTAAAATGTGGAGTGTTTGTAAAGAAATGTGACAATTCCTACAATTTCTATCAGATATTTTTGTTCAAACCTTCAAATTAAACGTTACAATCTGCACTTGAATTCTGTTGTAGAGGTTTCATTTCAAATCCAATGTGGTGGCATGCAGAGCCCAACTCGCCAAAATTGTGTCACTGGCCAAAGATTTCTGGACCTAACTGTATATATAAATATATATATATATATATATATATATATATATATATATATATAAATATTTATATATATATATATACACACACACTGTGTCTAAGGAAAATATACTGAATATGCAATATACATGTTAGTAAGAAACAAAAGCATTCACAAATATGTGTGTTAGTTCACATCTACTGAACTATATACCTGAGTCTATGAAATGGCTGAATTAAGTATTTTTGTATACTCAATTCTTGTCCTCAACACTGTGTGTAGAGCGTACACAGCAGGATCGGTGGCAGGCGCTGCGCCAGCGGTGACTGACACCCAGACGCAGAAGGCAGATAATGGCGTCCAGACGGGCAGATACCCGTTTTTATAATGCAGGGACATGTGACATGGACAGCCTATCACACATGCCGTTGCTTGTCTGGCAAAAAGTCCACTTAGCTGTGTGTGTGTCTGGGATTGGCTGACATGCTGGCCCGCCCCACTACACGCGCGCGCTTAGGGAAGGAAGAACAGAAAAAAAAAAAAATGACGATCGCCATTATCCCAGCAGCAGTGATCTGAACCCGCAGTCCCCGCACACTATACGCTGAAATTTCATAATAGTGTGAGTCACAGAGTGACTTACAGTATTACAGCGGAAAGCCAGCTAGTAATTAGCTTGGCTTTTTGCTGATAGAACCGTTCTCGAACGTAACTCGAGCTGTCGAGCTTTTAGCAAAAAGCTCGAGTTCTAGTTTTATCTAGAACAGCCCTAAAATCACTCGAACCGCGAACTGGAGAACCACGAACCGCGCTCAACTCTAGTTAGCAGTTTGCGGCTTAAAATCTTGGTAGGAAAGTATCAAGAAAGTGGATGTCAATTTTAATTGTCTGCTAAAAATTACGTAAACACATTTATAGGTATTGCTAGTTGGTCGTGCGTGTCCCAAAATGTTGCTAGGGAGTATGTAAAAATTGGTTCTTGCAAATTTTAATTGCTTGCTGAAAATTACGTATTGCTAGTAGAGTTGAGCGATGTTCGATTCGAACGGTTCGCCAATTTCAAATTCGAGTGAATTTGGGGGGTGTTCGAGTCAATCGGCAGTTCGAGTTACGTTCGATAACATTTCGATCACCAAAAGCGTGGCTTTTCACAGTAAGGCTATGCGCGCACGTTGTGTATCTGCATGCGTCCTGCTTCCCCAGCACAATCCCTCTCTCCTTCCTACTCACTGATCACGGGCGCGGTGCTGCACGGCTGTCACAAAGCTCCGGCGGCTTTTCGTCTTTTGAATATGGCTGCCGCTTCATTATTGAATCTGGTATTCCCTGCTTTCCCCGCCAACTGGTGCCCATGATTGATTGCAGTCAGACACGCCCCCACGATGAGTGACAGCTGCCTCATTGCAACCAATCACAGCCGCCAGCGGGCAGGTCTATATCGTGCAGTAAAATAAATAAGTAACTAATAAAAAAAAACCTGCGGTTCCCCCCAATTTTGATACCAGCCAGGATAAAGCCACACGGCTGGAGGCTGGTATTGTCAGGATGCGGAGCTTCATGTTATGGGGAGCCCACCACCCTAACAATATCAGCAGGCAGCCGCCCGGAATTGCCGCATCCTTTAGATACGACAGTCCCGGGACTCTACCCAGCTCATCCCGAATTGCCCTGGTGCGGTGGCAATCGGGGTAATAACTGGGTTAATCATGGCAGGCATCTCCCCGAGATACCTTCCATGATTAACCTGTAAGTGAAAATAAATAAACACACACAACGAAAAATCCTTTATTTGGAATAAAAGACAAAAAACACCCTCTTTCACCATTTTATTAAAATCCCCAAATACCCCTCCAGGTCCAACGTAATCCACAGAGGTCCCGCAACGCATCCAGCTCTGTTACATGAAGCTGACAGGGAGAACCGTAGAACAGGAGCGCTCTGTGTCATATCCACGCAGCAACTGAAGTGAGCCGCGTTGTCAGCGGGGACGTCACTGAGGTAATGCCTGCGTGTGCGGTGATGATGGGGGTTGTAGTGCCTGCGTGTGTGTGAGGATGATGAGTGCCATAGTGCCTGCATGTGTGCGAGGACGAGTGCGGTAGTGCCAGTGTTTGCCCTCCCATTCATCCCTCCCTCCATCCCTCCCTCTATCCATTCATCCATCCCTCCATTCCTCCATCCCTTCATCCCTCCCTCCATCCCTCCCTCCATCTCTCCCTCCCTCCCTCCCTTCCTCCATCCCTCCCTCCATCTCTCCATCCATTCATCCCTCCCTCCATCCCTCCCTTCATCCCTCCATCTCTCCCTTCATCCCTCCATCCCTCCATCCCTCTATCCCTCCATCCATCCCTCCATCCCTCCATCCAGTCATCCATCCCCCGTCCATCCCTCCATCCCTCCATCTATCCCTCCATCCATCCATCCCTCCATCCATCCATCGCTCCATCCATCCCTCCATCCATCTATCCATCCCTCCATCCATCTATGCATCGATCCATCCATCCATCCCTCCATCCCTCCCTCCATCCCTACCTCCATCCATCCATCCATCCCTCCATCCATCCATTTACCCATCCCTCCATCCCTCCCTCCATCTCTCCATCCATTCATCCCTCCATCCATCCATCCCTCCATCCATGCATCCATCCAGTCCATGTGAAAAGAGACGGAAGGCACTCACCAAATATGCGGTAAAAAAAGCTGTTTTATTTCACCATCAGATCAGGGGGAAAGGTGTGGCCTTTCATTGGAATGAGCACCGTGGCCAGAATGCAAGGAAATTTACAAGCCATATAATGCGTGTATAAACCTGAAATAGGAAGATTGAGCGGTTAGCTCACTGAATGGTGCCAGTGTTTCCTCCTTTCACTGTTATATTGGAATGAGCACCATGGCCAGAATGCAAGGAAATTAACAAGTCATATAATGCATGACATGCTATGAAGAAAAAGACATGGATCGCACATCCCACAAAAATACAATGATCTAAAGCCGCTAGGCAAAAATTAATTAAATAGAACATGAGGTTCTTTTGTTACCATTCTGATCAGATTGTATTAAGCCCACTGCCACTTCATGGCAAACCTCTTGAGTGGGTCCCTATCCTAAACCTTTTAGTGCGGCACCGTGCACCAACCACTGCTGCAGCGACAAAGCGCCAGCAGGGCAGGCGACCTGGTGCTTCACAGCACCCATGCTGCAAGGCAAAGCTCCCAATGCTCCAGGTCGCAGCGCTCCACTGACACGACACCACCACAACAGCAGCCACCACACAGTACCAGCACACAATGAGAGGAGCTGTGCACTCACCTGCCACTGGCTCTCATATGTGGACTGGGAGCAAAAAAAGGCTGACCCCTCTTGCAGTCTCCTGCTGATTAAAATCACCTGTGCCAAATGGGGGGACTGCAGATACAAGCAAAAAAAGAGGGGGATAGAATGTTGTATAACACGCTATGAAGAAAAAGACATGGATCGCACATCCCACAAAAATACAATGATCTAAAGCCGCTAGGCAAAATCTTTTTCTTCATGGCATGTCATATAATGCATGTATAAACCTGAAATAGGAAGATTGAGCGGTTAGCTCGCTGAATGGTGCCAGTGTTTCCTCCTTTCACCATCCGTCCATCCTTGCAGCTAAACAATCTGCTTCTGGATTCTCTCTTCTCTCTCTCTTCTCTCTCCTTTCTCTCTCTTCTTTCTCTCATCTCTCTCTCTCATCATTGTAGCTGAATAATCTACTTCTGGTTTCTCTACTGCAATACAGAGGTCAAGATTACCAAATCTTCCTATGCTTTTCATTAGAGGCAGTGGCTCAATGGATAGAGCTACTGCCTAAGGAGAATTAGTTCACGAGTTCAAGTCTTGGTAAAGATTTTAAATTATAATTATTATTTATTTATAATTATAATTTAATTTAATTATGCACTGAGGGGAGGAACCGGACATCAGCTGTGAGCCGTGGGACACACCTCTAAAATCGGAGCAGTTCATGGAATGAGGCTGCATTGCTCTCTCCTCTCTCTTCTCTCCCTCTCCCTCTCTCTCTCTTCTCTCTCCTCTCTCTTCTCTCTCTCTCTCTCCTCTCTCTCTCTCCCTCTCTCTCTTCTCTTTTCTCTCTCTTTTCTCTCTCTCAGACCTGGTATGATCAGCTTATGTGGTCACCTGACGGGATCAGCTGACACTATAAGTCGAGCGGAGAGGCCAGCTTTTTACCGCCCGGACGGCTAAATTATCAGCTGCTGCTTTTGTTTTTTGTTTTGCACTGATGCATCAGCTGATTGCATAAAAGCCGTTTATACAATCAGCTGCTGTGTCATGTGATTCAGGCCCTTGAACCTGACACATCATCTGATCGCTTTGCCTTGTAGCAAACCGATCAGATGACATTGGATCCGGATTGGACGGTGTGGGACCCTTGACCCAGGATTACTGCGGAGGGGGGTTCTTTATTTCAGTAAAGATGGAGTCACTTAATGTGTTATGTTTTATTTCTAATAAAAATATTTTTCTGTGTGTTGTGTTTTTTTTTATCTGTACTAGAAATTCATGGTGGCCATGTCTAATATTGGAGTGACACCATGAATTTCGGGCTTAGGGCCAGTTGATAATATACAGCTAGCCCTAACCCCATTATTACCCAGCGAGCCCTCCGTCACCAGGGCAGCTGGAAGAGTTGGATACAGCGCCAGAAGATGGCGCTTCTATGAAAGCGCCAGTTTCTGGGGCGGCTGTGGACTGCAATTTGCAGCAAGGGTGCCCAGAAAGCTTGGGCACTCTGCGCTGCGGATTCCAATCCCCAGCTGCCTAGTTGTACCTGGCTGGACAGAAAATTTGGACGAAGCCCACGTCATTTTTTTTTAATTATTTCATGAAATTCATGAAATAATAAATATAAATGGCTTCCCTATATTTTTGGTTCCCAGCCAGGTACAAATAGGCAGCTGGGGGTTGGGGGCAGCCCGTAGCTGCCTCCTGTACCTGGCTAGCATACAAAATCATGGAGAAGCCCACGTCATTTTTTGGGGGGGGCAAAAAACTCCTGCATACAGTCCTGGATGGAGTATGCTGAGCCTTGTAGTTCTGCAGCTGCTGTCTGCTGTCTGTCTGTATGGAGGAGAGGTACGGCTGCCCCCAACCCCCAGCTGCCTATTTGTCCCCGGCTGGGAACTAAAAATAAAGGGAAACCCTTTTTTTAATTATTTCATGAGCTTCGCTACATGGGCTTCGCCCCATTTTGGGTGTCAAGCCAGGTACACCTAGGCAGATGGGGATTGGAATCCGCAGCACAGGTTAGCCCGAGCTTTCTGGGCCCCTCTGCTGCAAATTTCATACAAAAATATGGTGAATCCCACGTCATTTTTTTGGTGGGCAAAAAACTCTTGCATACAGTCCTGGATGGAGGATGCTGAGCCTTGTAGTTCTGCAGCTGCTGTCTGCTCTCCTGCATACACTAGTGAATGAAGTATGCTGAGCCTTGCAGTTCTGATTCCCCTGCCTCTCCCTCCAGCATACAGTCCTGGATGGAGGATGCTGAGCCTTGTAATTCTGCAGCTGCTGTCTCCTCTCCTCCATACAGATAGACAGCAGACAGCAGCTGCAGAAGTACAAGGCTCAGCATACTCCATCCAGGACTGTATGCAGGAGTTTTTTGCCCCCCCAAAAAATGATGTGGGCTTCTCCATGATTTTGTATGCTAGCCAGGTACAGCAGGCAGGTACAGCTGCCCCCAACCCCAGCTGCCTATTTGTACCCAGCTGGGAACTAAAAATATAGGGAAGCCCTTTTTTTAATTATTTCATGAGCTTTGCTACATGGGCTTCGCCCCATTTTTGTGTCAAGCCAGGTACACCTAGGCAGCTGGGGATTGGAATCCGCAGCACAGGTTAGCCCGAGCTTTCTGGGCCCCTCTACTACGAATTTCCGTCCGCAGCCGCCCCAAAAAATTGCGCTTTCATAGAAGCGCCATCATCTGGCGCTGTATCCAACTCTTCAGCAGCCCTGATGCCGGGTGGCTTGCTGGGTAATAATGAGTTAATACTAGCTTTGTTTTATTAGCTAGTGTTAAGCCAGAGATTCTTAATGTCAGGCAAGTTTGACCCGGCCATTAAGAATCTACAATAAAGGGTTAAAAAAAAGACACCACACAGAGAAAAAATACTTTAATAGAAATAAATACACAGACACATTAGAGACTCCATGTTTATTACACCCTCTCATCCCTCCACGATCCATGGTCTTCTGTCTCCTTTCTCCTTCAACCCATGCAGCTCTGCTACATCAGACAGCACTGCATGGGAGGAAGAATGCTGCTGCTCCCGTGTAGTCTATTCACTCAGTGAGAGTGAGCAGAGGCTGCGGGCTGTAAGCAGTGACGTCACTGCTGCCACCGTAGCAATAGCAACCTGACAGGCGGGTTACTATAGCAACGGTGATCTCTGTTATTCACCAGCTGTGGCATCCAGTCCTTGCATGTGGGCTGACTCTGTAAAGAGCGCCGACATGCAAGGACTGGGAGTCGACCATGTGCTAGAGCATCTCGCCGGTACACGGAGATGCTGGAATGAGCACCACGTACCGGAGAGATGCACTGACAGGACCTAGCATGACGTGTAGCCATGTGACCAGTTTGTAGCCAATGAGATAATAGACACGTGACTGGTCACATGCTATGACGACATCACGGAAGGTCCTATCATAAGTGCTGGTTACCGCGAGGGCGCAGCGATGATCGGATGGAAAATCGGCGGGAGACAGAGTGCAGGACACGTCGCGGGGGCCTGTAAGTGTAATGGCAATGTTTAATAACTGTATGTGTACATGTATAATGTGTTTTTATGTGTTTGTTTTTGCCTACCATTGTTTTCAATGGGATTCGAAGGTGTTCGTCGAACGTTCGCCGAACTGAGCAGCCGTTCGACGAACCGAACTCGAACACTAGGGGAGTGGCTAAGCACACTAATTGCAAGTTGGTTGTGCATGGTGTAAAAAGATGCTAGGGGAGTATCTAAAAGCATTTCTGGGTAATTTTAATTGTATGCTGAAAATTGCGCAAACACACTTATTGTTATTGCCAGTTAGCCATGCGGGAACCTAAATGTTGGTAGGGAAGTATTTAAAAATAGTTTTTTGCAAATTTGAATTACCTGCTGAAACACATTTATAGGTATTGCTAGTTGGTGGTGCATGCCCTAAAATGTTGCTAAGGAAGAATCTAAAAAGCAGTTCTTGGCACTTTTAATTGCCTGCTCAAAATTTGGCAAACACATTTATAGATAATGCTAGTTAGTCGTTGTAGCCCAAAATATTAGTAGGGAAGTATGTAAAAAGTTGTTCTTGGCAATTTTTATTGCCTGCTGAAAATTATACAAACACATTTATAGATATTGCTAGTTGTTTGTCCGAGGTCTAAAAAGTTGCTAGGAAAGTATCTAAAAAGTGGTTCTTGACTATGTTAATTGTCTGCTTAATATTACGCAAACGAATATATAGGTATTACTTGTTAGGCATGCATTGCCCAAAATGTTGCTAGGGAAGTATCTAAAAAGTGATTCTTGTCATGGTTAATTGCCTGCTTAAAATTACACAAACACATTTACAAGTATTGCTAGTTGGTCGTGCGTGGCCTAAAAAGTTGCTAGGGAATAGTGATGGGCGAACCCCCCCGATGTTCTGGGTTGGGACTTGTTAATATAGTTAATAATAAACATTGTCATTATACTTACAGGCCCTGCGATGCGTCCTGCAGACTCTGTCTCTGGGCCGCTTCTGCTTTCGCGTCCGATTATTCCTGTGCCGCCCGGTAAGCAGCACTGACTAAAGGACCTTCCATGCGTCATAGCCATGTGAATGCCAGTCTGGTGTGAATTTTGTACAGATATTGGCTTACAGACTGGTCACATGGCTATGATGTCATCAAAGGTCCAGGTAACTGAACTTTGACTATCACTGTGTGAATGACGCACATCACCCGGCACAGTGCACACTCCCCAGACAGGAGTGGGTCGGCTGCATATATTTCCATGCAGCTGAGACGCTCCTGTCTTGAGAGTAGAAATGAGCGAACCGGCCGTGGTTCGGCTCGAGTTCGGTTCGCCAAACGGAGGTCCCGTTCGAGTTCGGATCGGGGAACCGCTCGAACCGCATAGGAAACAATGGGAGGTAATCACAAACACATAAAAACACATAGAAAACACCCTCAAAGGTGTCCAAAAGGTGACAAACAACTCACAACACAACACAAACAAATGGGAAAGTGACAAGAACAAATTCTCATGCGAAAACAAAAGAGCAGGACAAGGAAAAAGAGGAGGAGACACAGATATAGGCATGGCACGCCCTTCTAAAATCATGTAAAACACCGCAAGGTGACTCCAAGCGCAGTCTCCCTTTTTTCAAAAATTGGGCCACTCACACACCCACCCCTTCAGTGGCAGCACTTGTGCCCCAGTTGTACACTTCACAGGTAGATTTTGCATCAAGCACATTCAAAAATACGCCATACTTAACCGTCCCCAGGATGACACCGGGGTAGGTAGCAAAGTCTTTCCTGATCCCAGCTCTGTTCATCTTGGCTCCTTTTAAAAAACACAGCAAGCAAGGGTTACTCCAAGCGGAGTCTCCCTTTTTTCCAAAATTTGGGCCACACACACCCACCCCTTCAGTGGCAGCAGTTGTGCCCCAGTTGTACACTTCACAGGTAGATTTGCATCAAGCACATTCAAAATCCACAAGCATTTACTCTCCCCAGGATGACACCGGGGTAGTAAATTCCTGGTGGATCCATGACTTCTTCATTTTGATGAACGTCAGTCTGTCCACATTGTCACTGGACAGACGCGTGCGCTTATCTGTCAGCACACACCCAGCAGCACTGAAGACACGTTCAGAGACAACGCTGGCAGCTGGACACGACAAAATCTCCACGGTGTAAGTAGAGAGCTCTGGCCATTTTTCAAGATTTGAAGCGCAAACTGATAAAGGCTCCATTTGAAAAGTCATGGCATCGATGTTCATTTGGAGATACTCCTGTATCATCCTCTCCAGCCGTTGACTATGTGTCAGACTTGTTGTCTCTGGTGGCCTTGCAAAGGAGGGTCTAAAAAAATTATGAAAAGATTCAATAAAATTGCTGTTACCAGCACCAGATACGGTGCTACTGGTACGGGTAGACTGTTGAAGATGACGAGACCGTCCCATGTTTGTCAAGTTACAACTGGGAGATTCCCTCCCTGCACCTGCACGGTTGTTTGGTGGAAAAGCGGATCTAAGATCGAGTAACAGCTTCTGCTGATACTCCTGCATACGTGCGTCCCTTTCTATGGCTTCTGCTGATACTCCTGCATACGTGCGTCCCTTTCTATGGCTTCTGCTGATACTCCTGCATACGTGCGTCCCTTTCTATGGCTGGAATTATGTCACAAAATTTGGACTTGTACCGGGGATCTAATAGTGTGGCAAGCCAGTAGTCATCATCACTTCTAATTTTGACAATACGAGGGTCATGTTGGAGGTAGTGCAGCAAGAAGGCGCTCATGTGTCTTGCGCAGCCATGCGGACCAAGTCCACGCTGTGTTTGTGGCATAGAGGTGCTAACCGTTCTTTCTTCCTCTGACATCTCCCCCCAACCTCTTTCAACTGAAATTTGACCAAGGTCTCCCTCATCTGCTGAGTCTTCCATGTCCATGGACAGTTCGTCCTCCATTTCTTCATGTTCTCCTGCACCCTCCTCAACATTTCGCCTGCTACCATGCGCCCTTGTTGATCCCTGTCCCCCATGATCCCATGACTGCAGCGTTGGTGATGATGAACGTCTGGACCTTGGTGATGTTGTTGTGTCTTGCGCATATGAATCCTCCTGTAGTTCCTCCCCTTCCTCTTGTCCCACCCCCTGACTCCGAATAGTGTTTAGCGTGTGCTCCAGCATGTAAATGACTGGAATCGTCATGCTGATAATGGCATTGTCAGCGCTAAACATATTCGTCGCCATGTCGAAACTGTGCAGAAGGGTGCATAGGTCCTTGATCTGAGACCACTCCATCAGGGTGATCTGCCCCACCTCTGCATCTCGTTGGCCCAGGCTATACGTCATGACGTATTGCACCAGGGCTCGGCGGTGCTGCCACAGTCACTGTAACATGTGGAGAGTCGAATTCCAGCGTGTCGCCACATCGCATTTCAGGCGATGAACCGGCAGGCCGAAAGACTTCTGGAGCAATGCAAGTCGCTCAGCTGCGGCGGTTGAACGGCGGAAGTGAGCAGACAGTTTTCGTGCCCTGGTCAGAAGGCCATCTAGGCCGGGATAGTGTGTTAAAAATTGCTGGACAACAAGGTTCAACACGTGAGCCATACAAGGCACGTGTGTCACCTTGCCCAGGCGAAGGGCCACACACAGGTTTGCAGCATTGTCGCACACGGCCTTACCCGGCTGCAATTTGAGTGGAGACAACCATTTACCAAACTCAGTCTCCAGAGCTGCCCATAACTCAGCCGCTGTGTGACTCTTATTCCCAAGACATGTCAAGCTAAAGACCGCCTGATGCCGTTGCGCTCTGCTGCCAGCATAGTAATGAGGGGTGCATGATTCCTTCTGCGCAGTTAGAACGCTGGTGGCCTGAACAGGCAGGCTTGGGGCGGAGGTGGAGGACCCAGACGAGGTGGATGAGGCAGAAGCAGTAGAGGAACTTGAACAAACAGAGGATTGACACACAAGTCGTGGGGATGGCAAGACTTGTGCAGCAGACCCTTCACCATCTATCACCATAGTTACCCAGTGCCCAGTCAGCAACATGTAACGTCCCTGTCCATACTTACTGGTCCAAGTATCGGTGGTGAAATGCACCTGTTGACACACAGAGTTTCTGAAGGAAGCGGTGATGTTGTGTGCAACATGCTGGTGTAGCGCGGGCACACCTTTCTTAGAGAAGTAGTGGCGACTGGGCATCTGGTACTGGGGCACAGCGACAGACATAAGGTCTCTAAAATCCTGTGTGTCCACCAGGCGGAAAGGCAGCATTTCGGTAGCCAAGAGCTTATAGAGGGATAGAGTCAACCTCTTAGCTTTGTCATGAGTCGCAGGAAATGGCCTTTTATTTGTCCACATCTGAGGGACAGAGATCTGGCTGCTGTGTGTAGACGGTGTTGAGTAGGGTGTTCCTGGAAAACTGCAGGTTTGTGAGGAAAGTGCAGGCGTAGACATGATGTCGCCTTCATCCAACGTTGATGCTATCGATGTCTGAGAGAGCTGTACACACGCACTTGTTTCCCCTTCCAAACCAACTGACGACCTACCAAGCAAACTGCCTGTTGCGGTTACAGTGGTGGAAGTTGTGCGTGGAAAACCAGATGTGACAGCTGTCCCCACAGTCCTAGAAGATGAAGAGCGCACGGATGCACTGGAAGGGGCAGGCGGTGGATGGTCCGCTCCGCTAGGCCGCATTGCAGCACGGTGAGCTTCCCACCGGGACATATGATATTTACTCATGTGATGATTCATGGAAGAAGTTGTCAAACTGCTGAGGTTTTGCCCTCTACTAACAGAATCACGACAAATTTTACAGATCACATAATTTGGGCGATCTTTTGCTATGTCAAAAAAGTACCAGGCTAGGCAAGGCTTAGAGGGCATGCGACCTGCTGAGCCCCCCCGACTAGTGCTCAGAGGCAGAGTGGTGGCTGAGGATGCAGTTGTAGACGTGCTACCAGTGCTCCGACTCTGTCCAGGAAGGCGCAAGGTAACTTCGTCGTCGGTTGCATCCTCCTCCACCGCCTCTGTTGACCTCCTCGAGTGCCTGACTGTGGGTTGACAGTAGGTGGGATCTAGAACTTCCTCATCAATTGTTGTGTTTGCACTCCCCTCACCCTCAGACCGAGCCTCTTCTTGCCCTGACAGAATATTTAAGTTGTCATCCCAATCTGGTATCTGCGTCTCATCGTCATCAGTATGTTCCTCATTGTCTATAACAACAGGTGTTACAGTTTGTGACAAAGGGTCAACATTATGCTCAGAAACTTGGTCCTCACGGCCTGAATCAGAGTCACAAAGGTTCTGGGCATCACTGCAGACAATTTCCTGGTCTGTCCTCACTGTAGCTTGGGAGCAGACCTCTGATTCCCAGGCTATAGTGTGACTGAACAGCTCTGCAGACTCAGCTATCTCAGTTCCACCACACTGTGCAGGGCGGATGGAAACTTCAGAGCTGGGAGAAAGCAAATGTGATTGGGCTGACAACTCAGAGGACTGGTGTTTTTTGGATGCGGTAGTTGAGGTGGCGGAGAGGGCACTTGTTGGACGACTTGAGATCCATTCAAGCATTTTCCTTTTTTGGCCATCATCTACCTTTGTTCCAGTTGTTCGTGTCCGTAAAAAGGGAGCACATCGGATTGTCCACGGTAAGTAGTAGACATCTTACTTTTTCTGGAAGATGGTCTATCTTCAGCAGATGTTAATGGAGCTTTGCCACTTTCCCCATGGACAAACCCTTTTTTTCCTTTTCCAACACGCCTCTTACCCTTTCCACCAGCAGCTGTCATTTTGCCACTCATTTTGATTGCGACAAGATTGTGCACTTAAAATGTGGTAGTAAAAATTGAGAGGTGGTGTAGATTACAGCGGTGGTCTAGCTTTATTAACAGCAGAATAAACAACAATAACTATCCCTGACAATGCAACTATGGCCCTTAAACTGGCAGCATAGTTTGCTAGTATAATGGCTTAGTAACAATGAGTTTGAGTGTGCAATGCAGAGGTTCTGCAAATAGATTTGCACTAGTGGGACACTAATGGAAGTCCAACAGCCACGTTTAGGATGCCACTAAGTTTCCTCAGTGTTTGCTGGTATAATGGCTTAGTAACAATGAGCTTGAGCGTGCAAAGGGCAGGAGGGTACAGTGGCAGGGTTGTGGGTCTCTGGGTAGAGGAAAGGAAGCCTCGCTTTCTATCCCTCCTAATGGGGAAATGCAGCGAGGAATTCCCTGACCTTAGCTACACAGACGCTGTTATCTTGTGTAGCTTTTGAAATCTGTTTCCATGGACCTGACTGTCACCTATGGCTCTGAGCCTGCTGTAATTAGCCCTTACAAGAGCTGAAAGAAACTTCTATCCCTATTCTGTATAGCGCTGTGTATAGAGCGTACACAGCGGTATTGGAGACAGGAGCTACGCCAGCAGTGACTGACACCCAGACGCAGAAGGCAGATAATGGCGTCCAGACGGGCAGATGCCCGTATTTATAATGCAGGGACATGTGACATGGACATCCTATCACACATGCCATTGCTTCTCTGGCTAAAAGTCCACTTAGCTGTGTGTGTGTCTGGGATTGGCTGACATGCTGGCCCGCCCCACTACACGCGCGCGCTTAGGGAAGGAAGACAAGGAAAAAAAAAAAATGGCGATCGCCATTATCCATACAGCAGTGATCTGAACCCGCAGTCCCCGCACACTATACGCTGAAATTTCATAATAGTGTGAGTCACAGAGTGACTTACACTATTACAGCGGAAAGCCAGCAAGTAATTAGCTTGTCTTTTTGCTGCTAGAACCGTTCTCGAACGTAACTTGAACTATCGAGCTTTAGCAAAAAGCTCGAGTTCTAGTTCGATCTAGAACAGCCCCCAAAATCACTCGAACCGCGAACTGGAGAACCACGAACTGCGCTCAACTCTACTTGAGAGCATCAGGCCATGTGAGGTGATGCAAGATGAAAGTGGAATCATACCCTCACTGTCAGCCTGCTTCTTGCAGAGCTGACATGGCTCTTCCTGTGGACTACGTCGTGCTAAGGATTTTTTTTTTCATAATAAATATGGAGTCTAATTTTTGTTTTATTTCAAATAAAACAATTTTAGCTATGAGTTGTGTTTTTTTACTTTTTACTAGAAATTCATGGTGGCCATTTCTAATTTGGCATGACACCATGAATTTCGGGCTTAGTACCATCTGGTATTGACCCCTTTATTACCCAGCATGGCACCACCATCAGGGCCGCTGGGTGAGCCGGGTAAAGCACCTAGAAATGGTGCTAAGAAACAATGCGCCATTGCCAGGCGGCGGGCGGCTGCAGAGATTCCCAGCCCAGCTGCCTGGTGTTACCTGACTGGCGATCAAAATATGGCAGGAGCCCATGCAATTTTTTTTTTAATTAGTTTTGAAATAATTTTTTAAAAAATTAATCGTCTTCCTGTATTTAGATTGCCAGCCAAGGTAAAGCCAGGCAGAGGGGGGTGGCGGCCCGTAGTATTGTTTTATCTATGGTGAGAATCAAAAATACTGTGGAGCGCTACGTCATTTTTTTAATGATTTATTTTTATACAACTATATATTCTGTACACATTATATATATATATATATATATATATATATATATATATATATATATATATATATATATATATATATACACATATATATATATAAACTAAATTATACAAATTTTATTGATGTATATATCCAAAAAATTAAAATGTAATCAGACGACTGAAATGTAGCATAACAGGTATACACGATCGAACAGCCGACAATGACAAAATATAATAAATAGACCAAAGCCAATCTAAAAGTTATCACAAAATACCGAAAGTGTCAAGTGCAAATATATATATATATGTACTTTACAGATTGGATTGTTGTTTACATAAAGGATGGTATACTTATATTCTGTCAGGTAAAGTAATAACACCCAAATCAATAAATCAAATGTTTCAGGAATATTCTACATCAAAATTATATTATATTACAATGATGTGGGTAGTAAATACTATATTATATTGCACAAGTTCCTCACAGTGTCAGATCATTTTGAAAAAAAAGTTGGACCAGGATTGCATACAAATCTCAATTACAGGGAGTCAACAGGTATAAGTGAAGCTCAAACGAGGCGTCCGCAAGGATCAAGATTAACAATGCAGAAAGCTAATTATCATATATAGTTTAAATAGCCAGGGCGTGAAAAATGCAACAAGCCCGGCACAAAGGGAAAATGTTATTTATATATACTTAATAGAAGACGTGACCATTGCAACAAGCCCAGCATAAGGTGTAAAAAGTGCAAAGTACTTTGAATTATATATATATATATTAATTAAATCAAGGCATGACTAATGCAATTATTTTAGTACAAAATATAAAAGATGCAAAATGCTATATATATCTGTATATATATATATATATATATATATATATATAAAAAGATATTTAATGAGTCTAAGCAAAACTATTGCAGTAATCCTGACATCAAGTGCAAAGATAAAGGCAGTAATACATCTGTAGGGCACCTGACATGAATTGAGCAAAGGTGGTGCAGAAAAAGACACCAAAGCGGGCTTTACACGCAACGACATCACTAACGAGATGTCGTTGGGGTCACGGCATTGGTGACGCACATCCGGCCTCGTTAGCAACGTTGTTGCATGTGAAACGCACAAACGACCGATAAACGATCAAAATTACTTACCTGATCGTTGATCGTTGACTCGTCGCTCCTTCCCCGATTATTATTGCTGTTGCAGGACGCAGGTTGTTAATCGTTCCTGCGGCACCACACTTCGCTATGTGTGACACCACAGGAACGAGGAACTACATCACCGCCGGCAGTGAGGAAGGAAGGAGGTGGGTGGGATGTTACGGCCGCTCATCTCCACCCCTCCGCTTCTATTGGGCGGCCCCTTAGTGACGCCGCTGTGACGCCGCACGAACCGCCCCCTTAGAAAAGAGGTGGTTCGCCAACCACATGTTAGGGCCAGGTGGACGGGCAGACCCAGGAGGTGGATCCACTGGGCCGAACACCTTACTGAAGGCAAGGGGTCCGGTAGCCGGAGCACTACAGGTAGCAGGACAGTCCGTTCAAAAGAGTGGAATGGAGAAGTCCCTGGGACCACAGAGTCACTGATGGTAGTCCGGGTGACGGAGCTCAGGTTCGGAGGCCGAGATGTTGTCAGGCAGAGTCCGGAACCGATGGAGCGAGAGGACGGATCACCACAGGGATCAGAGATGGTACGGACTGACGGGATGGCAGATAGTCAGCGTTCGGGGTTCGGGAATCGGCAGGACCGGATGGCGAGGCAGGAGCGGCTCTAGAAGAGAGATAGGTAAGTATCACAGACACAAGGAGACCTGACTCCTAGCTTAGGAAACACGAAGAACAGGCCCCGCCCACTTGGACATTAAACCCCTTTATACCCTGTACCTGTCTGTTCAATATCCTGTCAGTGGATGCTGGCCCTTTAAGAGAGGGTCAATGACCGCGCGCGCGCCCTAATGCCCATGCGCGAGGCCCGGGTGCCAGAAGCCAGGGCAGGGAGCAGTGGATAGGAAGCAGGGGAGCCGGCCTGGAGCAAAGCTGCCGACGGGCGCCGGGAGCGGGGACCGGGCCGCCTGGGGACCGCAGGTGATGGGGGCTGGAGGCTGTGGAGCGGAGGACGCCTAGCAGAGGAGCCGGGGAGCGAAGCAGGGAAGCCAGGGAGCGTGGCAGGTGAGCCGGGGAGCAGGGCAGGGGACCCGGGGAGCGTGACAGTACCCCCCCCACGCCCCCCTCCCCGCAACCGGGACAGGAAGGCACGTATCAGAGGAGTACCCACATTCTCCCGGGGCTCCCAGGACCTATCCTCAGGACCATACCCTGCCCAGTCCACCAAGAAGAACTGCCGGCCTCGTACGGTTTTCATGGCCACGATATCCCTTACCGCATAGATGTCATCATCAGCAATAGGAGGAGGAGCCGAACTGGCAGCAGCGGAGAAGGGACCAAGGACAACTGGCTTGAGCAGTGAGACGTGGAAGGAGTTGGGTATCCTCATCGTGGCCGGGAGCTGCAGCTTGTAGGAGACCTCATTTATCTTGCTGAGGACTTTAAACGGCCCGATGTAGCGAGGACCCAGCTTGTATGATGGTAGCTTCAATCGGACGTACTTAGAAGCAAGCCAGACCAGATCTCCCGGAGAGAAACACGGAGGATCCAGATGCCTCTTGTCTGCTTGTCTCTTCATCCGCAGGGAAGCACGTCCAAAGGACGCCTTGACAGAGTCCCAAATCGTTGCAAAGTCACGGACTACAGCATCAGCAGCAGGGACATCCGAGGAAGAGGATACAGGTAATGGGACGGAAGGCTGAAGTCAGTAAACGACATGGAAGGGAGAACTGGAGGAGGACTCACTGACATGGTGGTTATGGGAGAATTCAGCCCAAGGAAGAAGCGTGGACCAGTCGTCGTGATGGGCGTTGACGTAGTGACGTAAGAAGGAGGTCAGAATCTGATTGACCCGTTCCACTTGGCCATTTGACTGAGGATGATAGGCTGAAGAAAAGTCCAGAGTCACTCCCAGATGTTTGCAGAGAGCCCTCCAGAAGCGGGAGGTGAACTGAGTTCCTCTGTCGGACACAATGTGTGATGGAAAGCCATGCAAACGGAAGATGTGCTGTATGTAAGCATCAACGAGTTCCTGGGCTGAGGGCAGTCCAGCCATAGGGACGAAATGAGCCATTTTGGAGAACCGATCCACCACGACCCATATGACTGTGTGTCCGGAGGATAGGGGCAAGTCCGTAATAAAGTCCATTGCAATGTGTTGCCACGGAACAGAGGGTATAGGCAGAGGCAGAAGAAGGCCATATGGCAGATGTTTGGGCGTCTTGTTCCTGGCACAAGAGGAACAGGCTGAGACAAAAGAAGCGACGTCCGTGCAAAGGGATGGCCACCAGTAGTGACGTACGATTGTACTCTATGTTCTCTTCTGACCAGCATGGCCGGCTGTTTTCGAGGCATGGCCCCAGTGCAACACTTTTTGCCTGTCAGTCTCAGAGACATAGGTCTTCCTGGGCGGTATCTGGGCCAGGGTGACAGGGGCCACCGGAATGATTTTACTAGGGCAGATGATGGGCTGGGATGTCTCCTCCTCCTGCTCCATGGGCATGAATGACGTGGACAAGGCATCTGCGCGTACATTCTTGTCCGCGGGTCGGAAATGGAGCTGGAAATCGAACCTGGCAAAAAATAAGGACCACCTGGCTTGCCGTGGGTTCAGTCGCTGAGCGGACCGCAGGTATTCCAGGTTCTTGTGGTCCGTGTAAATAATCACGGGGTACACTGCTCCGTCCAGAAGGTAGCGCCATTCCTCCAGAGCCAGTTTGACTGCCAATAACTCTCGGTCACCGATGGTGTAGTTGCGTTCAGGCGCTGAGAAGCTCTTGGAGAAGAAACCGCAAGTCACCATCTTCCCGGAGGAGGACTTCTGCATGAGCACTGCTCCGGCTCCCGAGGAGGAGGCATCCACCTCCAAGGTGAACTGTCGGTTTAACCCTGGACGGTGGAGCACAGGGGAGGAAGCAAATGCCCGCTTCAGGGAGCCAAACGCGGCGTCGGCCGCAGGTGACCAGTCCTTTGGATTAGCCCCCTTCTTGGTCAAGGCGGAGAGAGGTGCAGTCAGAGCAGAGAAGTGAGGAATGAACTGACGGTAATAGTTAGCGAATCTCAGAAAGCGTTGGATTGCCTTCAGTCCAGAAGGAGGAGGCCAGTTGAGAATGGAAGAGACCTTCTCCGGATCCATCTGCAGTCCGGTATCGGAGATTACGTAACCCAGGAAGGGAAGAGAAGACTGCTCGAAGACACACTTCTCGTACTTAGTGATTCTCCCTCAGTCTTTGTAGTACCAGCTGCACGTTCTCTCTGTGGGTCTGGAGGTCCGGAGAAAAGACCAGGATATCATCAAGATACACCACCACACAGACGTAGAGAAGGTCCCGGAACACGTCGTTCACCAATTCCTGAAAGACTGCTGGTGCGTTACACAGACCGAAGGGCATCACACAGTACTCATAGTGACCATCACGGGTATTGAACGCGGTCTTCCATTCATCCCCAGAGCGGATGCGGACCAGGTTGTAGGCACCCCGAAGATCCAACTTGGTGAACACACGAGCTCCTCTAAGCCGATCAAACAATTCGGGGATGAGCGGCAGAGGGTATTTATTTTTCACGGTGATTTGGTTCAATCCCCGGTAGTCAATGCATGGGCGTAGGTCGCCCTCTTTCTTCTTAACGAAGAAGAAGCCTGCTCTGGCAGGAGAGGAGGATCTCCGAATGAATCCCCTTGCCAGGTTCTCTGTGATGTAGGTAGACATGGCCCTTGTTTCGGCAGGAGACAACGGATATATCCGTCCTCGAGGTGGTGTAGTTCCCGGGAGCAGGTCGATGGCACAATCGTAAGGACGATGTGGCGGCAGTACCTCTGACTCCTTTTTATCAAAGACGTCCGCGAAGGACCAATAGGCCGAGGGCAGTCCCGGTAGGGACTCTGGAACCGGAGGTCGTCGGATGGGTTGTATAGTCTTCAGACAGTTCTCGTGGCAAGAGGAGCCCCATCGGGTGATTTCACCAGTACCCCAGCTGACTGATGGTTCGTGTGTCCGTAACCAGGGGAGTCCCAGCAGGATTTGATGAGACATGTGTGGGAGGACGTAGAGAGCGATGTTCTCGGTGTGCAGGGCACCGATACGCAGTTCCACCGGCTTGGTGATCCACGAGATGGTGTCAGAGAGGGGTCTCCCATCTACTGAGGCAATCACGAGGGGTTTGTCGAGTGGAGTAACAGGCACCTGGTACTTGTCCACCGTGGCCTGCTGGATGAAATTGCCTGCTGCCCCAGAATCGAGGTACGCCTCGGCCGTGAACCGCGTCTCTCCCGTTGTCACTTGAACAGTCCACGTAACCGGGTCTGAGAGAGTCCCAGCACCTAGGGTGGCCTCTCCTACCAGCCCTAGGCTTTGGAGTTTCCCGGCCTCTCTGGACAGGAGCGTAGAAGGTGTGTGCCCTCTCCGCAGTAGAAGCAGAGACCCTTGGCGAGACGTTCTGCTCAGCGTTGTTCGGACTGCCGCAAACGGTCGATCTGCATGGGCTCGTGGACGGAGACACCAGACGACGTTGACTGAAGTACGGCGGGCTTCTGCGGAGGAGAGGAATGCCGAATCGGACGTCTCTCACGGGACACCTCTTTGGATCGTTCCTGAAAGCGAAGATCCACTCGAGTCGCTAGGGCAATCAGGGCATCCAGGGTGGACGGCACGTCACGACCAGCCAGCTCATCTTTAATACGACCCGAAAGACCTTCCCAGAAGGCGGCGGTTAGAGCCTCATTGTTCCACCCGAGTTCCGAAGCCAAGGTGCGAAAACGGATGGCATATTGGCCCACCGTCAGAGTCCCCTGACGTAGCCGGAGGAGAGATGAGGCAGACGCGGAGGCGCGTCCGGGCTCGTCAAAGGTACCACGAAATGCCTGCAGGAACTCCTGGATGTTGGTGGTCACCGGATCCTCCTTCTCCCACAAGGGGTTCATCCAGGCCAGTGCCTCACCCTCTAGATGGGACATCATGAACGCGACCTTGGCTTGGTCGGAGGCAAACAAGTGCGGCAGCTGCTTGAAATGAAGGGAGCACTGATTGATGAATCCCCTGCAGGTCTTGGGATTTCTGGCGTACCGGGGTGGTGAGGCCAAACGAAGTCTGGAAGCATCCGAGGAGGCTGCCACGGGAGCTGTGGCCGTGGATTGTACAGTGGAAGCTCGAGATGCCGAAGACGTGACCGACGCTTGTAGCGTGTTCAGGCGGGCGTCCACAGAAGACATGAAGTTCAGCATGCGGGTCTGGGTTTCACGCTGGCGTGTGAGTTCCTCCTGCAAGGCCGCTAGTGCTTCGGCGGGATCCATGGCCTGTTCTTACTGTTAGGGCCAGGTGGAAGTGCCACTGGGCCGAACACCTTACTGAAGGCAAGGGGTCCGGTAGCCGGAGCACTACAGGTAGCAGGACAGTCCGTTCAAAAGAGTGGAATGGAGAAGTCCCTGGGACCACGGAGTCACTGATGGTAGTCCGGGTGACGGAGCTCAGGTTCGGAGGCCGAGATGTTGTCGGGCAGAGTCCGGAACCGATGGAGCGAGAGGACGGATCACCACAGGGATCAGAGATGGTACGGACTGACGGGATGGCAGATAGTCAGCGTTCGGGGTTCGGGAATCGGCAGGACCGGATGGCGAGGCAGGAGCGGCTCTAGAAGAGAGATAGGTAAGTATCACAGACACAAGGAGACCTGACTCCTAGCTTAGGAAACACGAAGAACAGGCCCCGCCCACTTGGACATTAAACCCCTTTATACCCTGTACCTGTGTGTTCAATATCCTGTCAGTGGACGCTGGCCCTTTAAGAGAGGGTCAATGACCGCGCGCGCGCCCTAATGCGCATGCGCGAGGCCCGGGTGCCAGAAGCCAGGGCAGGGAGCGGTGGATAGGAAGCAGGGGAGCCGGCCTGGAGCAAAGCTGCCGACGGGCGCCGGGAGCGGGGACCGGGCCGCCTGGGGACCGCAGGTGATGGGGGCTGGAGGCTGTGGAGCGGAGGACGCCTAGCAGAGGAGCCGGGGAGCGAAGCAGGGAAGCCGGGGAGTGTGGCAAGTGAGCCGGGGAGCAGGGCAGGGGACCCGGGGAGCGTGACACCACAGCGACGTCGCAGGGAAGGTAAGTCCGTGTGACGGGTACGAGCGATGTTGTGCGCCACGGGCAGCGATTTGCCCGTGACGAAAAACTGACGGGGGCGGGTGCTATCACCAGCGACATCGCTAGCGAGATCGCAGCGTGTAAAGCCCGCTTAAGGAGGAGTAAACTTACATAAGCAGAATATTAGTAGTCAATGGCCTGAACTTACTGAGATTGTATGTAAACGCTGGAAAATGCTACCCACTGACTTTGTTCTGAAGAATATACTACGAGAAAGACCCAGTATTACTGCCAGAAGTTTTCACCACACAGTGTTTTGTATTTAGCAAAAAAATATTCCAGATTGGTCTTATCTGAGTAGAGCTCCTTCTTCCACATGCCACGTAGGGCACACAACCAGCGAGTGGATAAGTTCACGGGGCGTCAATCTGAGGGATTTAAGGGTGCTCTACACGCTGCAACATCGCTACTAGAGATGAGCGATGTTTGAGGTTCGCCAATTTCATGTTCGAGTGATTTTGGGGGGGGTGTTCTAGTCGTTCGACGAACTTGAACGATTTGCTAAAAGTTCGGCAGTTCGTGTTACGTTCGAGAACGGTTCGATCACCAAAACCATGGCTTTTTACAGCTAAGTGTGCAGAGAGCCATCACTGGCAGCCTGCGGTAAGATGGTAACCAGGGTAAATATCGAGTATCCAAGTAAAGCGTTTTGCTTAGTAACCTGATGTTTACCCTGGCTACGTGTGCAAAAATCCCCAAAAGCCACACAGAAGCACTTCCGTGTGATTTCCGTCGGATGCCGCTGCAGTCTGTGTCCCGCTCCAGCCTCAGCCCCAGCACCGCGGCTGCCCGCTCAGCGGTGTCCACAGGTCATTGAACTCAGTGACAGCTCTGCTATCAGGAGTGCAGCGATCACCGCAGGTAATGTACCTCGCTAACCTCCTGACAGCAGCGCTCGTCATGCCCTGCAGTTACCTTGGCTGACCTATTGATGGTAGCTCAAGTCACTGCATTACTGTCCCAGCCAATGGGGAACATTCTGTTCTTCATTGACTGGGACAGTGACTATGGTATGGATCGTCATGGGACCCCCTTGGATTACACCAGACCTGGATTTGTTTTTCTTTATATTAAATTGGTGAAAAAGGGAATGTTTTGGGGAGTGTTTTTCAAATAAAAATGTGTTTGTCATCTATTTTTTTTATTACTGACTGGGTTGGTGATGTCGGGTATCTGATAGACGCCTGACATCACAAACCCCAGGGCTTGATGCCAGGTGACATTACACATCTGGTATTAACCCCATATATTACCCCGTTTGGCACCGCACCAGGGCAACGGGATGAGCTGGAGCGAAGCACCAGGATTGGCACATTCAATGGATGCGCCACTTCTGGGGCGGCTGCGGCCTGCTATTTTTAGGCTGTGAAGTGCCAATAACTATGGACCTTCAAACCCTGAGAATACCAGACTACAGCTGTCCGCTTTACCTTGGCTGGTGATCCAATTTGGGGGGGACCCTACTTTTTTTTTGTAATTATTAATATTTATTAAATAATTATAAAAAAAGAGCCTGGGGTAACCTCCACATTGGATCCCCAACCACGGTAAAGCTGCCAGCTGTGGTTTTCAGGCTACAGCCGTCTGCTTTACCCTAGCTGGCTATCAAAAATGGGGGGACTCCACGTCATTTTTTTTAAACTATTTTTTTAAATAAAAAAAATTAATGGGCTTCCCTGTATTTTGATTGCCAGCCAAGGTAACGCCAGGCAGATGGGGGTGGCAACCCATAGCTGTCTGCTTTCTCTACGCTGAGAATCAAAAATACCGCGGAGCGCTACGTCATTTTTTTTAATGATTTATTTTCACAGCACTGTGATGTCCAGCAATCAAAATACAGGGAAGCCCTTTTTTTTTTAGTTATTTAAATAAATAATTAAAAAAACATATATATGGGCTCCCACTGCATTTTATGTATTGCTAGCTAAGGGTAATCCGAGCAGCTACTGGCTGCAAACCCCCACTGCTTGGTGTTACCTTCACTGGCAATGGAAAATCCAGGGAAGCATTTTTTATTTCTTTTGCCAAAAAACTAAAAAAAAAAAATGACGTGCGCTTCGCCATTTTTTGTATGCTAGCCAGGTACAGCAGGCAGGTACGGGCTGCCCCCAACCCCCGGCTGCCTATTTGTACCCGGCTGGGAACTAAAAATATAGGGAAGCCCTTTTTTTAATTATTTCATGAATTTCATGAAATAATTAAAAAAAAACCAAAACGACGTGGTCTTCGCCCCATTTTTGTGTCCAGCCGGGTACAACTAGGCAGCTGGGGATTGGAATCCGAAGCACAGGTTAGCCCAAGGTTTCTGGGCCCCTCTGCTGCGAATTGTAGTTCGCAGACGCCCCAGAAGCTGCATGCTGAGAGCGGTGACGTCACCGCTGACAGACGGGTTACCATAGCAACGGTGCTCCGATCACGTGTTTCCCGATGCTGCTATTTACCGGCTGTGACAGCTAGTACCTGCATGTGGGCTGACTCTGTAAAGAGCGCCCATATGCAGGAATGGGGAGTCGACCATGTGCCAGAGCATTTCGCCGGCACATGGAGATGCTTGAACGATCACCGCGTACTGGAGAGATGCACTGACAGGACCTAGCAATGACGTCTAGCCATGTGACCAGTCTGTAGCCAATGAGATAATAGACACGTGACTGGTCACATGCTATTTTGACGTCACGATAGGTCCTGCATCACTGCTGGTTACCGGGAGGACGCAGCGATTATCGGAAGGAAAAGCGGCGGGAGACAGAGTCTGCAGGACGCATCGCGGGCACCGGTAAGTGTTATGGCAAAGTTTATTAAATGTATGTGTACATTTATAATGTGTTTTTATGCGTTTGTGTTTGCCTCCCATTGTTTTCAATGGGGTTCGAGTGGTTCGTCGAACGTTTGTCGAATGGAGCCTCCTCTGTTGGGCGAACTGAGCCAAACTCGAATGCTAGGGGGGTGGCTCATCTCTAATCGCTACATCGTCGGGGTCACGTCGTTAGTGGCGCACATTCGACGCCGATAGCGACATCGCAGCGTGTGACACCAAGGAGCGACAATCAATGATCGCAAAATCGTTCAAAAACGGTAATCATTGACATGTCGCTCCTTTCCTTAATATCGCTGCTGCCACAGGTACGATGTTGTTGCCCATTCCTGCGGCAGCACTATTGGCCGGCTGCTTAAGCCTGCTTTACATGTTGCAATTTTGCATACGATATCGTATGCGATTTGCAACACCCCCATCGTATGTGCGGCACGTTCAATTTGTTGAATGTGTCGCACAAACGATTAACCCCCGTCACACATACTTACCCGTCCACACGACCTCGATGTGGGCGGCGAACGTCCACTTCCTGGAGTAGGAGGGACGTTCGCCGTCACATCGACGTCACGCGGCAGGCGGCCAATAGATGTGGAGGGGCGGAGCTGAGCGGGACGTAAACATCCCGCCCACCCTCTTCCTTCCGCATTGTGGGCCGGGAGCCGCAGGACGCTGGTAAGATCTTTTCATCGTTCCCGGGGTGTCACACACTGCGATGTGCGCTACCCCGGGTACGATGAACAATCTGACGTTCACTTCATGAGGAATGAACGTCGTGCGTGCGATGAACGTTTTACCGTTCAATCGCAAGCGCATGTAGCTGTTACACACTGCAATGTACTTACGATGCCGGATGTGCGTCACTTACGTCGTGACCCCGCCGACACATCGTAAGATACATTGCAGCGTGTAAAGCCAACTTAAGTGACGCCGCAGTGATGTCACTATGACGCCAAACGCCCCTCCCCCTTGAGGGAGGGATTGTTCGGCGGTCACAGCGACGTCGCTGACAAGGTATGTGTGTCTGATGCTGTCGTAACGATAAAGTTCGCTACGGCAGCGAGCACCAAATGTCAGGTGCTATCGTGCTCGACATCGCCAGAAAACGCTAACGATGTCGCAGCGTGTAAAGCACCCTTAACTCATAAAAAGTTATTACCAACATGAGTATAAAACTGCCTCGGTTTCTAATATCCATGGAGTTTTACCCCTGCGGATCATGTAAAGACCGCTCCAATATGTCAAAATGGAAGGAATTTACCAAGTGGGATAATTCTCGAACGTTCAAAATACTCCACTATCTCACTTGCTCTTGGAAAGGGATCATATATCATGCCACCTGCCATTTTGGGAACATTTATATTGGCACATATTGCATATTGGAACACATAGAGATATCATTAAAGCTAAAATAGCCAAAGCGAAAGAGAAACTGAAAACCCTCGCAAGACACTCAACAAATGCACAACTGTGATCCCAGCCAACGGGCACGGAAGGCAATGGATGCAGCCACCTCGGGAGCCGGGCGCGGTGACCTCGGCAAGGTCTGTCCCAGTTATCAATGCATTGGCAGGCTTAATATGTAGTCACCAAGAGGCTGAAGGGAAATTTGGGGTTTTCATCATTTTTGCAGGTATAAAAATCACATAATCTAGCTAGCAGTATTTTGGACTTATTTTATTGTGTGTGTGTGTGGGGGGGCATAATAATAATAATAATAATAATAATAATACAAAAATATATTACATTTTTAATGTTGTTATTGATTGTTTGATGTATATTATATTAATTTGTCTTTTTTCTGTGACTTCTGTGATTGCTTGATCTGGTGTCCTCCGAATTTTCCTTCGGAATAAGCTGCAGAATTTTGTGTCTTTGTACCTCCTGAACTGATGATGATATTTGAGAAAATATACATGTCATATATATTTATATATGCTTATGTTTATTTTTCACTTTTATCCCAATTTATTTACACTGATATTAATGTTATATGTATATTTATATAATCTTTAGTGATGAGTGAGCATGCTTGTAACTACTCGGTACTCGCACGAGTATCACTGTACTCGGGCTGCTCGGCGGGGACCGAGTAATCTCGCGATACTCGTGCTGTACTCGTGGTCTTCATTTCTGCATGTTGGCGCTCTTTTGAGAGCCAGCCCTCATGCAGGGATTGGCTGGCAGACCACTGCAATGCCACAGCCCTGTTAGTTGTGGAATTGCAGTGATTGGCCGGCCTGCACAGCGTGACCGAGCCTTTATATCGGCGGGCGCGCTGTGCTCTGCTCACAGCTATCCAGACTGTCAGTGCAGGGAGAGTGTCGCTGATTCAGGGAAAGCTTTGCGGCCCTTTATAGCTTTTTCAGTTGCAGGGCTGCAAACAGTGTGACCAAAAGTCCTTCTCAGGACTATTCTAGTTGTATACAGGCAGGCAGGGTATAGCCAGGTCGGAGTACAGTAGCAGAGTCCTTCTCAGGACTATTGTTGCTATATACAGGCAGGGTATAGCCAGGTCTGAATACAGGCTAGTGACCAAAAGAGTCCTTGTCAGGACTATTGTACCAGTATACAGGCAGGCAGGCAGGGTAGTGGTGACCGTATACCAGCCTTCATCATATCTGGGGCTGGTGTACACAGTGTAAAACAGTCCAGATAGTGTCTGACTTGTCTGTAATTGTCGCTCCCCAAAAAAACCTGTTAGGTTCTTATTGCGTCCGTGCTTGGTTTTTAAAACCGCACGTGTGTGCCTGTTGGTGGCAGCGTACAGGTGCACTTGTGTGCAATTTCCAGAAACTTTGATATAACGCACAAGTAGTGAATATACACGTCAGCAGTGCACAGCATTGCAAAATGCGCAAGGGCATTGGCAAGGAACAAGGAAGTGGACGTGATGGTGGTGCAGGCAGAGGCCGAGGTCGTGGGCAAGCTCTAATTTCGCCACAACAAAGGGCCACATCTAGTCGCTCGCACGTCCTGTCCCAAATTCTTGGGGACCGCAGCAGTACACCGCTCTTGAACCAAGACCAGTGTCAACAGGTTGTTAGTTGGATAGCAGATAATGCTTCCAGTCAGATTGGCACCACCACAAACACTCTGTCTTCCACACGGTCAAGTGTCAGTAGCCGTGATACTGCACCGCACATTTCTGAACCTGATCCTCCTTCCTACCACCAGGCTGAGTACACGCCCTCCTCGGACATTAATGATCCCACACTTGGACACTCGGAAGAGCTGTTCACGTTTCCATTCACACATTCTGGCCTCTCGCCAGCTCATATTGAAGTGGGTCATGAGGAGATCGTCTGTACAGATGGCCAAATATTTGAGCAGCCACGTTCTCACGAAGTTGGCAACGTGTCTCAACAAGTGGTGGACGATGATGAGACACAATTGTCAGGAAGTCAGGAGGAGGAGCAGGGTGCGGAAGAGGAAGACGACGTGGTGGATGATCCAGTAACTGACCCAACCTGGCAGGAGGATATGCAGAGCGAGGACAGCAGTGCACAGGGGGAGGGAGGCGTAGCATCACAACAGGCAGTAAGAAGCAGGGTGGTGGCCCCAGGCAGAAGTCAGGCAACCGTTCCCAGGAACAACACGACGACACAAGGTGCCTGTACAAATGTTAGGTCTTCCCGAGTCTGGCAGTTTTTTAAGTTGGATCCAGATGATTCAAAAAAGGCCATTTGCAACACCTGCCGTGCCAGCATCAGCAGGGGTACCAAAACTAGCAGCCTGACCACCACCAGCATGATCAGGCACATGTCAGCCAAGCACCCGACTTTGTGGGAAGTACAACAGAGTCGAGGAGCAGTGCTTGCTGATGTCACTGCTACGTCTTCGCTGGTTGTGCATGCGAGCCAATCCCCTGTCCATGCTGCCTGCGAACAAGCCTCCTCCACTCCTGCACCTGCAGTTGCCTACGCAGAAAGAACACCATCATCAAGCACGTCCTTGTCCCAGCGCAGCGTTCAGTTATCCATTCAGCAAACCTTTGAACGCAGGCGCAAATACACTGCCAACACCCCACATGCCACAGTTCTAAATGCTAACATTTCGCGACTGCTTGCGCTGGAAATGTTGCCTTTTAGGCTGGTGGAGACAGAAGCATTCCGTGACCTGATGGCGGCAGCTGTCCCACGTTACTCGGTCCCCAGCCGCCACTATTTCTCCCGGTGTGCCGTCCCCGCGTTGCATAACCACGTGTCACAAAACATCACACGTGACCTGAACAACGCTGTTTCACCCAAGGTCCACCTAACCACAGACACGTGGACAAGTGCTTGTGGGCAAGGCCGCTACATCTCGTTGACGGCACACTGGGTTAATATTGTGGAAGCTGGGACCCAGTCTGAGCGAGGGACGGAACACGTCCTTCCCACACCAAGGTTTGCAGGCCCTACCTCAGTCAGTGTTTCACCCACACTCTACAGCTCCGGAATGTCATGCTCTTCAGCCTCCTCCGCCTCCTGCGCATCCTCATCCACTGTACCCTCCACACCAGTCCCAAGCTGGAAGCACTGCAGCACTGCCTCGGCGAAGCGGCAACAGGCTGTGCTGAAGCTAATCTGCATAGGTGACAAACCCCACAATGCAGAAGAGGTGTGGACAGCTCTGAAACAGCAGGCAGATCACTGGCTCACACCTCTGAACCTAAAGCCAGGAAAGGTCGTGTGTGACAATGGCCGGAACCTGGTGGCGGCTTTGAGGCGAGGCCAGCTGACACATGTTCCATGCGTGGCCCATGTGCTCAACCTCGTGGTTCAGCGGTTTCTAAAGTCATACCCAGAGCTGTCTGATCTGCTGGTAAAAGTTCGCCGCCTGTCTGCACATTTTCAAAAGTCACCTACTGCTTCAGCCGGCCTTGCCGGCTTTCAGCGCCGTTTGCATCTTCCGGCTCACAGACTGGTGTGTGATGTCCCCACGCGTTGGAATTCAACTCTGCACATGTTGGTCAGGATATGTGAGCAGAAGAGGGCAGTTGTTGAGTACCTGCATCACCTAAGCCGTCGGGAAATGGGTCAAACTCCACACATAACACCTGAGGAGTGGAGATGGATGTCAGACCTATGTACCATCCTCCAAAACTTTGAGGACTCCACCAAGATGGTGAGTGGTGATGACGCCATTATTAGCGTCACCATACCGCTACTCTGCCTTCTAAAACGGTCTCTGCTGAAAAACAAACATGATGCATTGCAGGCGGAGCGCGATGAGTTGCAGCAAGAAACAGTAGTGGGTGTGGGTGATAACGCACAGCCCAGCCTCGTCTCATCACAACGTGCAGTGGAGGACTATGACGAGGAGGAGGATGAAGACATGGAGCAACTCTCCGGCCAAATTGAGGATATGACATGCACACCAGTCATATCCTCGGTTCAGCGTGGCTGGCCAGAGGACAGGGTAGATGAGGAGGAGGAGGAGGAGGAGGAGGAGGAGGACAGCATGTTCAGTCATCTTGTTGGTCAGGCTACTGAAGTCCTGGCTGTTAAGAGTCTGGCGCACATGGCTGACTTTATGGTAAGCTGCCTGTCTCGTGACCCTCGCGTTAAGAACATCTTGGCCGACAATCATTACTGGTTGGTAACACTGTTAGACCCACGCTACAAGGAGAACTTTTTGTCTCTTATTCCCGTGGAGGAGAGGTCAACCAAAATGCAGCAGTTCCGGAAGGCCATAGTCACGGAAGTAGGCAAAGCATTCCCCTCACAAAACGCTAGCGGCATAGGTCAGGAATCAGTGGACAACCGAGGCGTACAGCCGAGAGAGGCACAAGTCCAATCCGCCAGAGGTAGGGGAACAGTCTTTAAGATGTGGGACAGTTTTCTCAGCCCCTCACGTACCACAGCCCCTGAGGTGCGGGGTAGTGCCACAAGAAATCCTAAGTTTGCCCAGATGCTGAAGGAGTACCTTGCAGATCGAACAACTGTACTCCGACATTCCTCTGTGCCTTACAATTATTGGGTATCCAAGCTGGACACGTGGCATGAATTGGCTCTCTACGCCTTGGAAGTCCTGGCCTGCCCTGCTGCTAGCGTTTTGTCAGAGCGTGTTTTTAGTGCCGCAGGTGGAATCATTACAGATAAACGCACCCGCCTGTCAACTGAAAATGCTGACAGGCTGACTCTGATCAAGATGAACAAGGGTTGGATTGGGCCAGACTTCACCACACCACCAGCAAATGAGAGCGGAATTTAAAGTTTGCCATGTACCTCCACTCACCCATGGGTACACACTTCTGGACTTTGGATAATCGCTGGACTGCTCCTCCTTCTCCTCATGCGCCACCATGATGATGACCGTTACAAATTGCAATACTTAGGCCTTTGTTTCAGGTATACCCCCAGTGGTAAATTTTTTCGCCCATTCTTTGCAGAATGGACATTACAACGACAGGAGACCCGCTCCTTTGCAATGGGAACAATGTTTTGAGGCCCTCATGCACGTCTCTACCCAGGGACAACGTGGAGCCTCCCAATTTTTGGCTGCCCTGCCTAAGGGCTATACTATAATACACCCACTTCCTGACAATGGACACTTAATGTTTTGAGGCCCTCATGCACGTCTCTACCCAGGGACAACGTGGAGCCTCCCAATTTTTGGCTGCCCTGCCTAAGGGCTATACTATAATACACCCACTTCCTGACAATGGACACTTAATGTTTTGAGGCCCTCATGCACGTCTCTACCCAGGGACAACGTGGAGCCTCCCAATTTTTGGCTGCCCTGCCTAAGGGCTATACTATAATACACCCACTTCCTGACAATGGACACTTAATGTTTTGAGGCCCTCATGCACGTCTCTACCCAGGGACAACGTGGAGCCTCCCAATTTTTGGCTGCCCTGCCTAAGGGCTATACTATAATACACCCACTTCCTGACAATGGACACTTAATGTTTTGAGGCCCTCATGCACGTCTCTACCCAGGGACAACGTGGAGCCTCCCAATTTTTGGCTGCCCTGCCTAAGGGCTATACTACAATAGACCCACTTCCTTACAATGGGCACTTCAGGTTTACAGGCCATCATGCACGTCTCTATCCAGGGACAACGTGGAGCCTCCCAATTTTTGGCTGCCCTGGCAAAGGGCTATACTAAAATAGACCCACTTCCTTACAATGGGCACTTCAGGTTTACAGGCCATCATGCACGTCTCTATCCAGGGACAACGTGGAGCCTCCCAATTTTTGGCTGCCCTGGCAAAGGGCTATACTAAAATAGACCCACTTCCTTACAATGGGCACTTCAGGTTTACAGGCCATCATGCACGTCTCTATCCAGGGACAATGTGGAGCCTCCCAATTTTTGGCTGCCCTGCCTAAGGGCTATACTAAAATAGACCCACTTCCTTACAATGGGCACTTCAGGTTTACAGGCCATCATGCACGTCTCTATCCAGGGACAACGTGGAGCCTCCCAATTTTTGGCTGCCCTGCCTAAGGGCTATACTACAATAGACCCACTTCCTTACAATGGGCACTTCAGGTTTACAGGCCATCATGCACGTCTCTATCCAGGGACAACGTGGAGCCTCCCAATTTTTGGCTGCCCTGGCAAAGGGCTATACTAAAATAGACCCACTTCCTTACAATGGGCACTTCAGGTTTACAGGCCATCATGCACGTCTCTATCCAGGGACAATGTGGAGCCTCCCAATTTTTGGCTGCCCTGCCTAAGGGCTATACTAAAATAGACCCACTTCCTTACAATGGGCACTTCAGGTTTACAGGCCATCATGCACGTCTCTATCCAGGGACAATGTGGAGCCTCCCAATTTTTGGCTGCCCTGCCTAAGGGCTATACTACAATAGACCCACTTCCTTACAATGGGCACTTCAGGTTTACAGGCCATCATGCACGTCTATATCCAGGGACAACGTGGAGCCTCCCAATTTTTGGCTGCCCTGGCAAAGGGCTATACTAAAATAGACCCACTTCCTTACAATGGGCACTTCAGGTTTACAGGCCATCATGCACGTCTCTATCCAGGGACAATGTGGAGCCTCCCAATTTTTGGCTGCCCTGCCTAAGGGCTATACTAAAATAGACCCACTTCCTTACAATGGGCACTTCAGGTTTACAGGCCATCATGCACGTCTCTATCCAGGGACAACGTGGAGCCTCCCAATTTTTGGCTGCCCTGGCAAAGGGCTATACTAAAATAGACCCACTTCCTTACAATGGGCACTTCAGGTTTACAGGCCATCATGCACGTCTCTATCCAGGGACAATGTGGAGCCTCCCAATTTTTGGCTGCCCTGGCAAAGGGCTATACTAAAATAGACCCACTTCCTTACAATGGGCACTTCAGGTTTACAGGCCATCATGCACGTCTCTATCCAGGGACAATGTGGAGCCTCCCAATTTTTGGCTGCCCTGCTTAAGGGCTATACTACAATAGACCCACTTCCTTACAATGGGCACTTCAGGTTTACAGGCCATCATGCACGTCTCTATCCAGGGACAATGTGGAGCCTCCCAATTTTTGGCTGCCCTGCCTAAGGGCTATACTAAAATAGACCCACTTCCTTACAATGGGCACTTCAGGTTTACAGGCCCTCATGCACGTCTGTATGCAGGGGCATTGGTGAACCTCACAATTTTGGACTGCCCTGGCAAAGGAAAATACTACAAAGACTCACTTCCTCAAAATGGGCACATTAGACTCAAGAGGCCTTCATGTACGTCTCTTCTCAGGGACATCGGAGTGCCACACAATGTTTTCACGTAAAATCTTTCATGTATTAATCTCAAAAAGTAACATACACCAGCTCTATCTCACTATTGCGTATGTGGCCTTAACATTTCTGCCATGAAAAATCATTTTGGGGTCATTTTGGAAGGTTTTCTGGTGAGTCCGTAAAAATGGCGTGAAACGCGGACAAAATTGTTCACAGCTGTGACTTTTCAGTGATAAATGCTTCAAGGGGTCTTCCCCATGCTGTTGCCATGTCATTTGAGCACTCTTCTGAGACTTTTGTGACATTTTTAGGGTTTCTCCATGCTGCCGGGGGGTCATTTCACAAAAATACTCGGGTCTCCCATAGGATAACATTGGGCTCGTTGCTCGGGCCGAGTACACGAGTATCTTGGGAGGCTCGGCCCGAGCTTCGAGCACCCGAGCTTTTTAGTACTCGCTCATCACTAATAATCTTATGTTTTAGTTTATTATGCATAGTCATTTCATACACCGTGTGCAGAATTATTAGGCAAGTTGTATTTTAGAGGATTTTTTTTATTATTGATCAACAACTATGTTCTCAATCATCATCAGAGCTTAATATTTTGGCAGTTGGAGGGGTTTTTAGATTTGGCTTCTTAGGAGGATCTGTTTGTGCAGGAAACTATTACTGTGCAGAATTATTAGGCAACTTCATAAAAACCAAATCTATTCACAGCTCACTTGTTTATTGTCACCAGGTAAACCAATTTTGCACAACATTTAGAAATAAACATTTCTTACATGCAAAAACAAAACCCAAAAAAATGAGTGCCCAATATCGCCCCCTTTCTTTCTGATGACACTCAGCAGCCACCATCCATAGATTCTGTCATTGCTTGATCTGTTTACCATCAACATTGCGTGCAGCAGCCACCGCAGCCTCCAGACACCACAGCCTCCAGCCACCCCAGCCTCCAGACTCCACAGCCTCCACAGCCTCCAGCCACTGCTCCCAGAGGTGGACTGTTCTCCCTCCCTGTAGATCTCACATTTTATGAGGGGCCACAGGTTCTCTATGGGGTTCAGATCAGGTGAACAAGGGGGCCAGGTCATTATTTTTCATCTTTTAGATCTTTACTGGCCAGCCACGCTGTGGAGTAGAGTTGAGCGATGTTCGAGTCAAATGGTTCGCCAATTTCAAGTTTGATTTTGGGGGTGTTCGAGTCGTTCGACAAACTCAAACGATTTGCTGAAAGCTCGGCAGTTCGAGTTACCGTTCGAGAACGGTTCGATCACCAAAAGCGTGGCTTTTCACAGTAAGTATGTGCACACGTTGCGTATCTGCATGCGTCCTGCGTAGAGTTGAGCGATGTTCGAGGCTCGAGGTTCGCCAATTTCATGTTCGAGTGATTTTGGGGGGTGTTCGAGAGGATCGCCGAACTCGAGCTTTTTGCTAAAAGCTCGACAGTTCGAGTTACATTCGAGAACGGTTCGAGCACCAAAAAGCCAAGCTAGTTACTAGCTGGCTTTTCCCTGTAATAGTGTGAGTCACTGTGAATCACGCTATTATCAAAATTCAGCGTATAGTGTGCGGGGGGGGGCGGGGTTTAGATCAGTGCTGCTGAGTGCTGAAAGAATGCCGATCGCCATTTTTTTTTTCCCTAACTGCGCGTCCAGTGAGGCGGGCCAGGCTGTCAGCAAATCACAGACACACACAGCTAAGTGGATTTTTGCCAGAAAAGCAAGGGCATGTGTCATAGGCTGTGCATGTCACATGCCTTTGCCTTATAAGACACGGCCATTTTCCCCATCGCCACCATTATATCTCTGCTGCATGTGGGTGACAGTCACCTCTCCCGCTGCTACTGCTGCTGTGTGCGCTATAGAGATACAGTGCAATCTACACAGCGCTTTAGGGATTAGGGACCACTAGTTATTTCAGCCCTTTTCAGGGCTGATTTACCGGCGTTCATAGCCATAGCTGCTAGGCAGGTCCGTGCAAACGCTGTGCTGGGCTTTGCTGTCCTGCTACCTACAGCACCCGTGCATTCTATCCACCTGGCCATTTTTTGCCACGCTATTTTATTACCCCAAAGAGCTGACACTTTTTGTGGCATCCTAAAAGTGTCTGGAATACTAAGTTAGTGTTCCTTTGCTGTTCACTGACCCACAGCACCTGTGCATGCTACACACCTGTCTATTTTTGCTACGCAATTCTAATTGCAAACTGTGCTGCCACTGTTAGGGGCATACTAAAATTGACTGGGATACTCAGTGTTGGTTCTTCAGCTGTCAATAAAGCTAGACCACCTCTGCTATCTACACCGCCTCTCCATTTTTGCTACCACATTTTAAGCGGCCAACCTTGTTGCTAACAAAAAAATGAGTGGCAAAATGACAGATGCTGGTGGAAAGGGGAAGAGGCGTGTTGGAAAAGGAAAAAAGTTTGTGTCTGTGGGGAAGGTGGCAAAGCTACATTAACATCTGCTGAAAATAGGCCATCTTCCAGCAAAAGTAAGATGTCTACTACTTTCCGTGGACAATCCGATGTGCTCCTTTTTTTACCGAACTGAACAATTGTAAAAAAGGTAGATGATGCACCAAAAAAAGAACATGCTTGAATGGATCTCAAGTGGTCCAACAAGTGCCCTCTCCTCCACCTCAACTTCAACATCCAAAAAACAACAGTCCTCTGAGTTGTCACCCCACTCGCACTTGCTTTCTACCAGCTCTCAAGTCTCCACCCGCCCTGCATAGTATGGTGGAACAGAGATGGCTGAGTCTGCAGAGCTGTTCAGTCACACTATAGCCTGGGAATTAGAGGTCTGCTCCCAAGCTACAGTGAGTACAGACCAGGAAATGGTCTGTAGTGATGCCCAGAACCTTTGTGACTGAGATTCAGGCTGTGATGACCAAGTTTCTGAGCATAATGTTGACCCTTACTCACAAACTGTAACACCTGTTGGTGGAGACAATGAGGAACATACTGACGACGATGAGACGCAGATACCAGATTGGGATGACAACTTAAATATTCGGTCAGGGCAGGAAGAGGCTAGGTCTGAGGGTGAGGGGAGTGCAAACACAACGCTTGATGATGAAGTTCTAGATCCCACTTACTGTCAACCCACATTCACGCACTCGAGGAGGTCAGCAGATGCGGTGGAGGAGGATGTGTGGCGCCCCAGGACCTGGTCGCCACAACAGCATTGCCCTTCCAAAGGGTTAATGCTGAGCCTGGAGGTAATGGGGAGGTCCATTGGCCAGCAAGTTTAACATCCACCGCAGTTCTCCCTCCGGCCAGCAGGGGGAGCTCTGAACCTAGAATTCCAGGGAGCCTTCCTCAAGTCTGACCTGAGGGAGGAAGTAGAGTCAGTCTGTAGAGAGGAGTGACAGTGAGCAGACGCAGAGTGTGCTGTCCTGTGGATCTGGGGCCTAGAGCTGGAGTAACTTGGCCCAGGGAAGCAGGAGTAGCAGAGAGGCAGCGAAGAGACTCGGACATCGGAGTCTGTGGCCACCAGGGCTTAAAATACTCCCTGGTAGCCGAATCCGAAGGGCAGGAGAGCTGCAAGCACCTGGCCCATAAACAGCCCGAAGGTACAGCTGCAGCATCAGGGCCCGGTGTGGACTCCAGCAGAGAAGCACCAGAGAGGGCCTGCGCAACCTACTATAGAGGGAAAGGGACGTACCATCAGTCCCAGCAGCAAAGAGGGCCATTGCTGGATTCAGAGAAGCAGGGTCCTATCATAACAAAGAAAAGCACAGGAGTAGGCCTCATACTCAGCTGGCCAGAAAGATCACCCCAAGTACTTCCAGGCCGACCGGATCCCCATCACCACCTGTAACGGTCTCCCAGGACTGGACTGTTCCCAAAGTAAAAGAGGAAAAGGTAAAGAGACTGTTGTTTGTGCCTGGTTCTTTCATTGCCTGTCGGCCCTGCACCGTGTTAGCCACACAACACCATAGACTTTCACAAGCACTAACAGAGTTCCCGGGGTTCCGCTCCACCTGTGGGGAGCAGTACCACCATTGCTGCCATAACATCACCCCGGAGGCCTCACACAGCAGCGGCGGCTTAATAGCCGCAGACCACAGGTGGCGTCACGAACACAAACTTTAATTCAAGCCACATATTTTACTGACACCCACCAGGGCCACGGAGCCGGGCCCAGCCACCACTGACTACCACCGGACTAGTCCGGCCCGACACCGGGTGTCCCACAGCCCTAGGGTGGGCGAGTCAGATGCGACTGACGACGAAGTTACCTTGCGCCTTCCTGGACGGAGTTGGTGTACTGGAAGCACATCAACAACTGCATCCTCAGCCACAACTCTGCCTCTGAGCACAAGTCGGGGTGGCTCTGCAGGTCGCATGGGCTCTAAGTCTTGCCTAGCCTGGTCCTTTTTTGACCTCGCAAAGGATCTCCCAAATCATGTGATATGTAAGATTTGTCGCCAATCTATAAGTAGAGGCCAAAAGCTCACTAGTTTGACAACTTCTTCCATGAATCGTCACATGAATAACAAGCATAAGTCCCAGTGGGAAGTTCACTGTGCTACAATGCGGCCTAGCGGAGCGGGTCAAACACCGTCTGCCCCTTCCAGTGCATCCGCGCGCTCTTCATCTTCTAGGACTGTGGGGACAGCTGTCACACATGCTTTTCCACGGACACCTTCCACCTCTTTAACAGCAACAGGCAGTTTGCTTGGTAGGTCGTCAGTTGTTTTTGAAGGGGAAACAAGTGCGTGTGTACAGCTCTCTCAGACATCAAGAGCGCCAACTTTGGATGAAGGCAATATCATGTCTCCGCCTGCACTTTCCTCACAGACTTGCATTTTTCCAGGGACACCCTACTCACCACCGTCTACACACAGCAGCCAGATCTCTGTCCCTCAGATGTGGACAAATAAAAGGCTATTTCCTCCGAGCCATGACAAAGCTAAGAGGTTGACTTTCACCATCTGTAAGCTCATGGCTACCGAAATGCTGCCTTTCCGCCTGGTGGACACACAGGATTTTAGAGACCTTATGTCAGTCGCAGTGCCCCAGTACCAGATGCCCAGTCGCCACTACTTCTCTAAGAAAGGTGTGCCCGCGCTACACCAGCATGTCGCACACAACATCACCGCTTCCTTGAGAAACTTTGTGTGTGACAGGGTGCATTTCTCCACCGATACTTGGACCAGTAAGCATGGACAGGGACGTTACATGTCGCTGACTGGGCACTGGGTAACTATGTTGAGAGATGGAGAAGGGTCTGCTGAACAAGTCTTGCCGTCCCCAACGACTTGTGTGTCAATCCTCTGTCTGTCCAAGTTCCTCCACTGCTTCTGCCTCCTCCACCTCGTCTGGCTCCTCCACCTCCGCCCCAAGCCTGCCTGGTCAGGCAACCCGCGTTGTAACTGCGCGGAAGGAATCACGCACGCCTCCTTACTATGCTGGCAGCAGAGCGCAACGGCATCAGGCGGTCTTTACGTTAAAATATCTGGGAAATAAGAGTCACACAGCTGAGGAGTTGTGGTCAGCTCTGCGGTCGGAGTTTCGGAAATGGTTGTCTCCACTCAACCTGCAGCCAGGTAAGGCCGTGTGCGAAAATGCTGCAAACCTGGGTGCGGTCCTTCGCCTGGGCAAGGTGAGACACGTGCCTTGTATGGTTCACGTGTTAAACCTTGTTGTCCAGCAATTTTTAACACACTATCCTGGCCTAGATGGCCTTCTGACCAGGGCACGAAAACTGTCTGCTCACTTCCGCCGTTCAACCATCGCAGCTGAGCGACTTGCATCGCTCCAGAAGTCTTTCGGCCTGCCGGTTCATCGCCTGAAATGCGATGTGGCGACACGCTGGAATTCAACTCTCCACATGTTACAGCGACTGTGGCAGCACCGCCGAGCCCTGGTGCAATACGTCATGACGTATAGCCTGGGCCAACGAGATGCAGAGGTGGGGCAGATCACCCTGATGGAGTGGTCTCAGATCAAGGACCTATGCACCCTTCTGCACAGTTTCTATGAGGAATGGAGGCTTTTCTTGATAGTAACAGTATAGAAGGATATGAATAATATTACAGGTAGATAGGTGACCCAGATTAGGAGGCGGGAAATCATTTTTTTCCCTATGAAGAAAATTGTCTTGTACTCTGTGGGTTTTACCTTCCCCTGGTTCAACCCTGCAGAACAGCGGCACTAAAAATAGGCTGAACTAGATGGACATAAGGTCTTCCTTCCGCCTTATAAACTATGGTACTATGTTACTATATTACTAGAAGCAGTAGTCATGGGCGAGGGTTCAAGTCCTCAGTCTACCCTGGGATGCTACAGACACGGGGGGCAGAGACCCCAAAATGTGTTTCCAAATGTTGTGGAGAGGTTACTGCCAGTGTTATTGGAAACAGAGGCCTACATCTGCCACTGGCCCACTAATGTATGTCTTGATTTAAAAAATAAATAAATAATCGGCCTCAGCCTATGTGTTTGGTGGATCGTAACTCCCTGGTGGGGAGGGGGCAATTGATGCTGCTATACTGATCTGCTGTCTGCCTGAAACGTTGTATCTCGAGGCGCCAAGATGAGTGTCTAAGTTGGGTCTTGTCTGCAGTGTCATTGGTATGGGAGCACCAGCCCTACTCCTGTCTGTCATCCACCTCAATATTACCTTCTGTATCTGCCAACACTGTGAAAAACAACTCAGTAGAGTCACAAATTCAATAAATGTTACTACTACACGGCTGAACCGGCACATGTGCAAACAACATGCACTACTGTGGTAATGTGACTGCATTAAAATGCAGACTACCACGCCAACCCAACCACCGGCCACCAAGTCAACCGCGTCTGCTGCTTCTTCCTCCTCCTGTGATCAACACCTCAGCCCAATAGTTGGGTGTCCCTCTCAAAGTTGTCATTAATGAGGTTTCGCCAAGAATTTAGGACTACCAAGAAGCTGTCCTCTTTACACAGCATTCTTCATTAGTGGACAATAGTGGAATGCATTGTGTCTTCACTGTTTTACGAAAAGCAAAACCCCCACAGCCTGGGTTGCATGGACCATAACTCCTTGGTGTTTTCAAACCCTATGGGGAGGGGGTAATTCATGAGCTGCTGTTTATAAAGGCAGAATACACTAGAAAATGGGTCTCCAAGTGTTGTGGAGAGGTCACTGCCAGTGTTCATCTGCCACAGGCCCAATAATGCATGTCTTGATTTAAAATAAAAAAACAAACCACAGCCTATGTGTTTAGTGGACCGTAACTCCCTGGTGTTTTAAAGCCATATGGGGAGGGGGGAGTTGATGATTTTAAACAGTTTTTTGTTTGGGAAGGCAGAGAGTAAAGATGGCGGAGCCTGACAATGATTGTTGCTTTGTTCAGCAATACCCTGCAGGTTATGTGACAGAAAACACAGCTTGTTCCTCAGCTGTGGCATACCCACGTCTCCCCCCACAGGGATCTGCTGCCCATAGGTGGCAGCCATTGTTCTACCATAGCCTTCTCCCTTTCCACATCTACAATAGACTGAAGGTCATCTGGTATGTCCCGCGGCTCCTCTCTGATAAATGTAATTGAGGTAGACCTGGCTCACTCAACGTGGGGGTGCTCTGGAATAATAAGTCCAGTAATACAAAAAATATATCCGGCACACCACAATGTAATAGAGGAATCTTTGGTTTGGTTTGAAAAAAAATGTTGATTTATTGTGTATATACAGACAAGTCCGTCCAACGTTTCGATCCAGAAGGATCTTTTACAGGGACAATTGGACTAGTGAAAAACAAAAAAAGAAAAGACATACATAAAGTTAAAAACAGTATCAGTGATACACTGTTGTGATTACATGATCAGATAAATCATAATTATACAGAAAATGGCAGAAACTGCGCAAGCAGAAGCAACAAGAACACTTAAATCCATTAATTTCATAGGCACCAATGGATGAAGTATGGAAATCTCCATTAAGATATAAGTTAACAGATAAGACAATCTGTTGAGACATGAAAGAGACCATTAGAGGAGTGACCATACATGATAATAAGACACGTACCTAGAAGCATAAAAAGGATTGTCAAATCGTATCGGTACGGGTAATGATGTTCATCAAAAGTATATCAGAAGAATGCGTCAGCAGTCTATGAAAAGGTAAACAAGGAGATCAAGTTATACTTGAAAAAAAGAAGAGCAAAAAAAGGGTCTGGTTACACAGGTCAAAAGGAAAAGGGGGACATACCTACGAATTATACTCAATGATATAGTGCTAAGGGAGTGTCCATCAAGGACGTGTTGTGATGTCGTGCACAACAGGGAGGAGTCCTAAAGGGAATAAAACGAGGAAGAAAAGAGAGATGAAGGATAGTACTATGTCCCTAATTTGTATGAGACACCAAATGTCAATATTATAGAGTATAAAAGGAACAAAAAAGGAACCTGTATGTGTCAACCTACCGGGTCAGTGGTACCGTATAATGTTTAAGTAGCACAATATCGGGTGGGAGACCCAAGTATGTCGTAGAGAAGTGACTCTAATGCAGTTCTCGATGTAGCGTGATCTGTACAGGTAATGAAATGTAGAATGTAAGTAATGGAAAGATAGAGAAGGGAGAAATGAAAGTAAGTAGGTGAACATAGCAGAGAAGGAGGAATCTCACTAGTAGAAAGCATTAATTATTAGACGTAGGGTGAGTCTCTGAGGGTCACTAAGATTTAGAGAAAAAAAGGGGCAAGATATGAAACATGACTATGTACGCCAACAAAAATTACAAGTGAGAACCATCAGGGGTAGGTAATTCCATATGTACCTGTTTTATACGTATTGTTGAGTGTATGTCTATAGATTAGGGTTTTTTTGGAAAAAAGTATAGGTGCTCCCTGCAGAGAAGAGGTCCAGTTTGTCTAAGAGAAATTCCCCTATAGCGAACAGTGCAGGGTTTCTAGATTAAAGAAAAACGAACTATAATCACTATACACATGCCGCACATGGTACATATAGGTCTGTCACATAGCAGGGTCACATAAAAGAGGAATATATAGATGAGGGATATGTAATAGTGTACCTTCCAGGGAGGAGAAATGGCCGTGCTGCCAGCTGAGGTTAGGTAAAAGGAAGCCTGCAACTAGAGGTAATTGTAAATCATTCACATGGCAGCAAAAGGGTATAGAATAGTATGAATGGATTATAAGGTACCATTCATGTCATGCCTGCGTTGGTGGGATTGTGGGTCTCCAATAATGGCGTCAGCACGGTGTGTGTATCGCCGGGGACTCTTTATATGCGCCTCTGATAAATGCTGCGTCCACTTCCTGTATCGGAGTGGAACGCAGTGAGATGAGTGGAGCGCACGCCAGCGCATGCGCATAGGTCTCACAACCCGCGCATGCGCAGAGCGGGTATGGAGCTGTGTTTATTTCTGAATGTAGGAAGTGTAGCGTTAGAGAGGTGTGATTGGTGCACGTGATCGGCTGACAGGAAGAGTGAATGCAAGTGAAGGACAACAGGGGCTGTGTGGACAGTATAACGTGTGTGTGTGTGAGGCAAGGATCGTGACAACCAGATAATATAAAACATGAAAGTACAATGGGAGAGTAACGTTAGGTTAATGCAGGGATACATGAAGTGGCAGGCCACCTAGTGTTATAGTATAACGGTAGTGTGAATATGAGAAAAATATGAAAGAAAAAAATAGAAAAAAAGGGAAGGAAAAAGGAGGGAAAAAAGGAGAAGAACGCGATGTGCATAACAGAAAGATATCCAGGGAAATTATGCGATTGTGTAGTATGTGTAAAACAATATACTAATAGCTGTGCAGTGGTGGTGTATAGTGGCTATATGTGAGGGAAGAAACATGGTGGAACATATATGATAAGGAGTAGAATAAATGAAAAATACATAAAATACATATGGAAAGGTGAATAGCTCAATTGAATGAACAAAAGGGAAAAAAAGAGGGGAAAAAAAACCTAAAAAAAGGAAAATAAAAAAATATAAAAATAAAAATAAAAAATATATATAAAATATATAAAAAATATAAAAATGATAATAAAAAGTGGATACCTAATACAAACCTATTGTTACGGGGGGCTGTCTGATAATAACCGAAAGGAGTATCAGACAGTCAGGGTCCACCGTGCAAAGACTTTGCTGCAGACTATGGCAGAGTGCAATACCTCTGTTAACTCACAGAAGGATATAATAAGAAAGTAAAGCAATTCCTCCCTTACTTGGAGGGTGTGTGGAATGATCTCTGTTAATAATCACAGAGACAAAGGCAATGTGTGCGAAATGGCACCTACCTAGGTCCGCTCTTCTAGTGGTGCAAAAGAGACGAACAGCAGCGTAAGCCGCACAAAGCTCCTACCTGCGTTCGCTCCACTAGTGTGCGAGGACACGAACCACTAGATATGGCACCTGCCTAGGTCCCCTCTTCTAGTGGTGCAAAAGAGACGAACAGCAGCGTAAGCCGCACAAAGCTCCTACCTCTGTTCGCTCCCCTAGTGTGCGAGGATACGAACAACTGCCAGACGCAGTATAAGGAACGTTACCCTAGCGGCAACGTCCACCTACGAGTACAATCACAAGGCCCAGCCAGACCATGTGCCTCAGGCACCTGCCTATGTCCGCTCCCCTAAGAGGTAAGGATACGGACAGCAGCCGAAGCTGTAAGGTATAAGAACGCTACCCTGCCGGTAGCGCTCACCTAGCATAGACAGAGGAATGCCTAGAGGAACGCGCACAGAGCGTCTACTCATATGCATGAACCAAGAGGACTGAGCACCATGCGGCGTGTGTCAGGGTCTTATATAGACTCTGTGCCTCATCCTTAGATGGAGGACACCAGAGCCAATCCGCTTCCAGAACGACAGGAGTGACGTCATGCTGGCCTATCACCGAGCAAGACGTCACAAGCACATGACCAGCGACCAATCGGCATAGAAGGTGTCAGAGACATGTGACCTCGTGTCAGCGATGATGTCACCCGCACATGTGCAATGGCTCCAAGATTGGACTTAGTCTCTGGCGCTCGCACATGTGCAGTAGCAAGAAATCTGGACTTAGTCTCCAGCGCTCGCACATGTGCAGTAGCAAGAAATCTGGACTTAGTCTCCAGCGCTCGCACATGTGCAGTAGCAAGAAATCTGGACTTAGTCTCCAGCGCTCGCACATGTGCAGTAGCAAGAAATCTGGACATAGTCTCCAGTGCTCGCAGCAACCGTAACACCTATATAGTGCTGACAGGTGAAAGTGAGGTACGTGACTACTATGGTGAAAAGTGAGTCATAATGAAGTGCATTAGGGAGTTCACGTGGCTAAGGGAACCTGGAAGGTAAAAAACACAATTAGACAAGGCAACCAGACTACAAGAATTTAAAATTAAGAAAAATGAAAAATAAAAATAAAAAATAAAAAATAAAAATACAATATAAAATATAAAAGATGAAAAAGGGGGCAAAAAGGGGGGTAAAGAAACAGGACTCCTTGCATATTGAGGAGACGTAAAATGCACTCATGAGGTACAGGAGTCAAGCCTGCACCTCGTATTCCCGATTAAGGCCCTTTGGTTCTAATGTACCCAGAGTGTAAATCCAAAAAGACTCCCTTTCCTTAAGTTTCTTTATTCTGTCGCCACCTCTACGTATTGGTGGAACATGTTCAATGACTTGGAATCTGAGTTGAGCCACTGTATGGTTGTGTGTCACAAAATGATGTGGAACAGGTAATAAGGTTTGTTGACACCGTATGGTGGACTTATGTTTACTAATGCGGTCTCGGATATGTTGGGTAGTCTCCCCAACATATCCGAGACCGCAAGGACATTTAATAAGGTAGACAACATAAGACGAGTCGCATGTGAAGAAACCTCTGATGGGATAATTTCTACCTGTATGTGGATGTGTGAACATGTTACCACGAGTGAGGTTGTTGCATTGAAAACAATGTAAACATGGAAAATTTCCATCTTTTGGAGTCCCAAGGAAGGTCTGCCGTGATTCGGCTTGTGCAGACCCTATGTCGGCTCTAACGAGGTTGTCCCTCAGATTCTTAGGTCTTTTGTGACAGAATAAAGGTAAGGCTGAAAATTCAGAAATGGAGGGGTAAGCTGTTTGAAGGAGGGACCAATGTTTGGAGATTATGCCTTTAAAAAGAGGTGAGAAAGGATGATATGTTTGGACACAGGTGATACGTGGGTTATTGTCCTGACTGGATCATGGTTTCTGTACAAGATTGTGGGCAATTCTACTTGGGTAACCTCTTGATGTAAACTTGTCTCCCATTTCTTGCAGTCGGGTTTGGCGCTGCAAGGGATCGGAGACAATGCGTTCGATTCTCTTAAATTGGGAGAATGGCAATGCTTTCTTTGTATGAGAAGGGTGGCAGCTTGAAAAATGCAGAAGACTGTTCCTATCTGTCAGCTTCACGAAAAGATCTGTGCTAATTATACCATCTGGAGATAGAAGGACCATGGTATCTAAGAAATTAATTTCTTTTGAATCACTGTGGATCGTGAACGTAAGCCCTGGTCTATACGAATTGATGTCCTGGTAGAATTCATTCAGGGAGTCTAGGTTACCATGCCATACGACAAATATGTCGTCTATATATCTTTTCCACATTAAAGTGTGCTGTACCCACTGAGGATGATCATAGATGTATAGCGCCTCGAAATGCGCCATGTAAATATTGGCGTACGGTGGCGCCATATTTGATCCCATGGCTGTACCCCTTTGTTGTAAACAGAATTGATCTTCAAACAAAAAGTAATTATGGCCCAGGACCAGATGTAACAAGTCCATGCAGAAAGATTGCTGTGATTGTGTTAGTGTCTTATGTAAATCGAGAAACCAGTCCACGGCACGGATACCGTCACTGTGCTCGATACTCGTGTATAAACTGTTTACATCAAAAGTGACGAGTAGACAATCAGATGGAAGCGTGCCCAATTGTGTCACTTGCGTCAGAAAGTCAGAAGTGTCCTTTAGGTATGACGGAATTCTGGGTATAAGCGGCGTTAGAATCTTATCAATGGTAATTGCAAGTGGAGAGAGTATTGACTCTGTGGAAGCTACTATAGGTCGCCCTGGGGGAGATTGGAGATTCTTGTGAATTTTTGGTAGGATATAGAAGACCGGTGTGACGGGGTTTGGTTTAACAAGAAATTCTGCCAATTTAGTGTCAATAGTGCCAAGATGTAAATGGTAATCGACTTTGTCCTTAATTAAATTTTGGATCTGAGGTGTGGGGTCCCGGGAAATGGGTAAGTATGTGGATCTATCTCCCAATTGTCTGTGTATCTCAGCCAAATAGTAAGTCTTGTCAAGTACTACGATGGAACCTCCTTTGTCGGCCGGTTTGATTACAATTTTTTTATTATTTTTGAGATCATGAATGGCCCTGTTTTCCTCAGCTGTCGTATTGTGTTTAATTTTATATTCACCACTCTCGATACTTCTAAGTGTCTTATTAATATCATGAGTGACCAGTGAAATATAAGTTTCAACCGGGTGGTAGGTCTTAGGAGGATTGAAAGTGCTGGATAGCCTTAGATTAAGGTCACGCAAGGTAAATCCGGAGATATGACGATAAATCATGACATTCAAGTCATGTCAGGAAGCCCTCTCCTGGTGTCACTACCCCCTTCCCTTCACACAACTGGTTTAGCAACAAATCCATGGCCATGTCCTGTGATATGGAAATTAGGTGGCTTTGGGACAATGGACACAGGATGGCTCCCTGCCGTCACCCTGTAGTAGGAGCTGCTATCTAATTAGCAAGGCTCTGGAAATAGCCAGACAGAACGACTCCAGTAAAAAATGGTTCATATCTCGCAAGCCATATTTCCGATAAATATGGCAACCATAAAAATGGTGTCTCCGCATGTGGACGATGCCGGCACCCCCTTTTTATGGGAACAGGACATTGGGAAATGCCCCAGGCGTGATATCAGCCAATGGGGAACTGGCAGACAGGTCATGAGTCCCCTCGTTCTGTAGCTAAATTCATAACTGTCACAATGAGAGCATTGGCGTCTGCCTACGACGCTCCCAGGCAAAGTTATAGCCAAAATCCCCTTTGCTGGATAATTCTGATCCATGCAGGGGGAGTGGCAGTGCTTCCCTGTGAGGTCACTAAGGTAGGAGGGGACCTGGATCTGCCCAGGTTGATAACCCTACTTCGGCCATTTTCCAGCGTTCTTCTCGCTGGGGGCACGTGTAGGAAACATCTGTGGGAGTTCCTGGAAACCTGGTCTACAGCGCCCCCCTGTGGCCAGACGCAACAAGGTAACTGATTGAACTGTGTATGCCTGTTTGTAACCCATGCTTTGATTGTAACTGTACTCTGACATATGTATATTCTGTAGATTCCCTATTGTATATATTGTAGTTTCTAGTGTGCTTTAGGCGATTAAATTATATAATTAATCTTGGGCTGTTCTGTTATCTCGATCTTGAATCCCACGTCTGTGTGTTCGGCTAATAGTTACCGTGAAGCGGTTGGTGGCAGCGAGTTGTGCCAAGGATTATTGTGGGGAGGCCAGTGAGATTCGGGAAGATATTATATATTCCGCCCGCGGAGGTCGGGGGAATATATACCTTACTCTCACCGGGGACCCTTCAATAATCGGCATAAGTAGTATAGCGGCCTCCTTGCTTATTGTCGGGCAATTCCATAATTGGCCTGACTATAAGAGGGGCGCTAGAGAGCGCGTCACGTGCTCTGTCTGTCGGTCGGGAGGTATAAAGTAGGGGTGACCCCCACTTGTTACCCCCCGATTGTGACGTACTGGTAGCCAGCGCGGGGGATTTCTGAGTGACCCCCCCGGTGGTTTGTGACATATTGGTGGCAAGCGGTGGGATCGAGATAATAGTGTGTGTGAGTGTGAGACCCATACTCCCAGACACTAAAGACTGCCTGCAGCAGCTGTGGCTGCTGGGGTCTTCAGACTAGCTCAACACTAGAGTGTCAGAGTGCAGATACTGTAAGGTGTGTGGAGGCATCAGGTGTCAGTTCTGTGTCAGTGACCAAAGTCTGCAACAATGGCTGATAGCACCAGGAGCAAAGCCAAAGGAATGGCCGATGCTCAGGCCAGAGACGATGAGGAGGTTGTCCACGAGTCCTCCAGGAGCCCGACGCCAGAGAACAGCTCTGCAGAGGACATCGCACAACCTTGCACTGCTGGACAAGATGAGGAGGAGCTCGCCCAAGGTTCCTCAACGAGCCAGATGCCAGCCCTCCGCTCTGCAATGGACAGTGAAGCACCAGGCTCCGCAGCGGGCCGCAGATCACCACGTGCCATTCCACCGAGCCTGGGAGGCTCGGATAGCCTTCTTCAAATGGCTATGGCCCTTCTCCAGGCTGGAGACCGGGATACCTACGAGATACTCATGGCAGAGCGCAGGGCAGAGCGGCAGGCAGCGCGTGAAGAGCGCCAGGCAGAGCGTGACTACCAGCTGCAGCTAGCTCAGCTCCGGCCCTCATCAGCCACACGTGACCTTCAAGACACCAAACTTCCAAAGGTCCGTGTTGAGGACTTCCCAGTGCTGGAGAAGGATGGAGACTTGGACTCTTTCTTGACTGCTTTTGAGCGGACTTGCTTGCAGCACCATCTGAACAAGGACCAGTGGGCCAAATACCTGACCCCCCGTTTAAGGGGTAAGGCCCTGGATATCCTTGGGGACTTGCCTGCTGAGGCAGATCAGGGCTACGACACCATCAAGCGGGCCCTGATCCAACAGTACAACCTCACCCCGGAGTCCTACCGCAAGAAGTTCCGGACGCTGCAGAAGGGACCAAAGGACTCCTGGGCTGACCACCGGCGGGCACTTGCCCGAGCTGCCGACCACTGGACCCAAGGCCTGCAGCTTTCCACCGGACCGGAGATCCTGGACTTGTTCATCACGGAGCAACTCTTGTGGAACTGCCCTGAGGATCTCCGCCAGTTCATCCGAGACCAGAAGCCAAAGGGGTCCACGGCTACAGCTGCCCTTGCCGATGACTACACCAACAACCGGGCCCCTGAGGCCAGGAGAGCGGCCACCAGCAGCACCTGGAGAGGGGGTAAGATGAATTCTGCGACTGCCCCACCTGCCCCTAGACTGCAGGGGGTGTCCCCCTCAACTCCCCTCTCCAGGCCCGTGGCAGAACCAAGACGGTGCCACCAGTGCAACCTACCTGGACACTTCAAGGCCATGTGCCCTCAGCGTCCCAAGGCCCCGGCTCCGTCCCCGTCCCAAGGGCCGCCCAAGGTGTATTGTGTGGGTGGGGGTGGTGGTAGGTCCCTGGACAGCTTCCAACCTGTCACCGTCGGCCAGTCTGTGACCATAGGACTGCGAGACAGCGCCTCGGAGGTGACTCTGGTGCGGCCTGAGATGGTGTCCCCCCAAGACTTGATCCCTGGAAAAACCCTCGCTGTCTCCGGGATTGGAGGCATTGACCCGGCGCTGCCTGTTGCTGACATTTATGTGGACTGGGGCGCAGGGCGAGGGGTGAGGGAGGTGGGGGTAACTGATCGGATCCCTGCAAACGTGCTACTTGGGACAGATTTGGGGCAAATAACCTCCCAGTTTGGCCCCGCCCCAAAGGCTGAACCTTCAGCCAGTGCTGACGTGCCTCCGGACAATGTTAATGTGTTATCTATGAATGATGTAAGGGAGGAGGGAGTGAACTCTGATATTTCTGCTTGCACAGACACCATAGACACACACGCAGCTGCAGCTGTGACAGGGGAGGGGGTCAGAGAAAGGTGTGACAATGCCTCTACAAGTAACCAGCCTGTGAGCTGGGATCTGCTGCCCTCTGCAGGGATAAGCAGAGAGCAGGGTGCTGCAGGGGGAGGACCAGTGTGTGGGGTGGGGGCTACCACAGCAAATGTGGGGTCCCCAGAGATTTCACAGCGGGGTTCTGTTGCTGCAGGAGGGGAACAGGCAGGTGAGATTGGGGCCGGTCCAGGAGCGGAAGTGCTCCCAGGTAAGATCTCGGTGCATGGTTCCCCCACAACCGGGGTGTCAGGAAGCCAGGTAGGTCTGCCTGAACCGGCGACTTGGTCAGGAACGGAGGAGGAGCAGGCACGACCCACGGTCGCAGCGGCTGTGGCCGCTGTCACCCGCAGTGGGAGTGCTGGAAGCCAAGGGGCCTCCCGGAGGTCCGATAGCTCTTCCCCTTCTGACCAAGTGGCAGCCGAGTCAGGTGGAGGCCAGGACACAGGTCCCGGGGTACTGACTGAGGATGTGACAGTCTCGTCGATTCTGGCCACATCTAGTCAGGAGTTTCAGGCAGCGTTAGAAGCTGACGACAGCCTGAAAGCTCTAAAGGAGCAGGCGGCACAGCCTCCCTCGGACTCGGACCCGGAGCGAGTGGTCTGGGACCAAGGACGGCTGTACCGGGCCACGGTCCAGCAGGGTTCACCGGAGGCGTGGCCCAGGGACCGACAGTTGGTGGTACCCTATCCGTTCCGGACGGAGTTGTTGCGGATCGCACATGAGATTCCGATGGCCGGACACCTAGGGATCGCTAAGACCAAGGCCAGGTTAAACCAGCATTTCTACTGGCCCAAAATGGGGGCCGATGTGGCTGCCTACTGCCGTTCGTGTGAAACCTGTCAGAGAGTGGGGAAGGCGGGGCCACGCCCCAAAGCCCCACTAGTATCTCTGCCAATCATCGATGAGCCTTTCAGGAGGGTGGCTGTGGATCTGGTCGGCCCGCTGGCCATCCCCAGCAGCTCCGGGAAACGCTTCATACTGACGGTAGTGGACTATGCCACCCGGTACCCAGAAGCAGTGGCCTTGTCGTCCATTCGGGCTGACAAGGTGGCCACCGCATTGCTGGAGATTTTCTCCCGAGTGGGTTTTCCCCAGGAAATGCTCACTGACCGGGGGACCCAATTCATGTCCCAGCTGATGGAGACCCTCTGTAAGCAAGTCCAGGTGCGACATCTGGTGGCCAGCCCGTACCATCCACAGACTAATGGCCTGTGCGAGCGGTTCAATGGCACCTTAAAGCAGATGCTTAAGATGTTGGTCGACTCCCATGGGCGTGACTGGGAGCGGTATCTCCCACACCTGTTATTTGCTTACCGGGAGGTTCCACAGGCCTCAACAGGATTCTCACCGTTTGAGCTCCTGTACGGGCGACGTGTGCGGGGCCCCCTGGCTCTGGTGAAAGAGGCTTGGGAAGGGGATTTGGCCACCCCTGGAGTGTCGGTTATCGAGTATGTCATGCGCTTCCGGGACAAAATGCAGGCCTTGACGCAACTGGTACACGACAATATGGCTCAAGCCCAGGCTGATCAGAAGCGTTGGTACGACCAGAACGCTTGTGAGAGGACCTACCAAGTGGGTCAAAAGGTGTGGGTACTGGTCCCCGTACCACAGGACAAGCTTCAGGCAGCCTGGGAAGGCCCATACCTCGTGTACCAGCAGCTCAACCCTGTGACGTACCTGGTCACCCTGGACCCTGCCCGTGGAAGGCGGAAGCCCTTCCATGTGAACATGATGAAGGCACATCATGAGCGGGAGGCATGTGCGCTCCCCGTGTGCAACCTGCCCGAGGAGGGAGAAGCGGAAACCCTCTTGGATATGCTAGCCCAGGTTAGGGCAGGCGGATCCATTGAGGATGTGGAGGTTGGCCACCAGCTCTTGGAGGACCAACGGTCCCAGCTGTGGGCCACCCTACACCCCTTCCGGGGGTTGTTTACCAACCAGCCCGGAAGGACTGACTTGGCTGTCCATCACGTGGACACTGGGGATCATCCCCCGATCCGGCGTTCAGCATATCGGGTCTCCCTGGAGGTGCAGCAACACATGCGCCAGGAGATTGACGAGATGCTGGAGCTGGGGGTGATCCAGGCATCCAACAGCGCTTGGGCCTCGCCTGTAGTCCTCGTCCCTAAGAAGGACCGAACCACTCGGTTCTGCGTGGACTACAGGGGGCTCAATGCTGTCACGGTCGCCGATGCGTACCCAATGCCACGCATCGATGACCTGCTCGATCAGTTGGCCGGGGCTCAGTACCTGACCATCATGGACCTGAGCCGGGGATATTGGCAGATCCCCCTGACTCGCAAGGCCAGGGAACGCTCTGCCTTTATTACCCCATTTGGACTGTACGAGTCCACGGTGATGCCATTCGGGATGAGGAATGCCCCTGCCACTTTCCAGCGGATGGTCAACACCCTGCTCAAGGGACTTGAAGGGTACGCGGCCGCGTACCTGGATGACATTGCCGTCTTCAGTCCCACCTGGGAGGACCACCTAGAGCATCTAGCACAGGTGCTCAGGCGGATCCACCGGGCAGGTTTGACCATCAAGCCGGGAAAGTGTCAGCTGGCCATGAGCGAGGTCCAGTACCTCGGTCACCGGGTAGGTGGGGGAACGCTGAAGCCCGAGCCTGAGAAAGTGGAGGCCATCGCATCCTGGCCCACCCCCAGGACCAAGAAGCAGGTAATGTCCTTCTTGGGGACCGCTGGGTACTATAGGAGGTTTGTTCCATGCTATAGTAGCCTGGCAAAGCCCTTGACGGACCTCACCAAGAAGAAGCTGCCCTCTGCAGTCGATTGGACAATGGACTGCGAGACAGCCTTCCGGGCCCTAAAGGACGCCCTGTCCAGCCCGCCCGTGCTACAGGCAGCCGACTTCACGCGGCCGTTTGTAGTACAGACCGACGCCAGTGACTTCGGCCTCGGTGCGGTGCTCAGCCAGGTGGACTCTGCGAGCCAAGAGCACCCAGTCTTGTACCTGAGCAGGAAGCTGTTACCAAGGGAAGTTGCCTATTCCACGATGGAGAAGGAGTGCCTGGCCATAGTGTGGGCCCTGCAGCGTCTGCAACCCTATCTATACGGGCGCCACTTCATCGTGGAGACGGACCACAATCCCCTCAGCTGGTTGCACACCGTCTCTGGGACGAATGGGCGATTGTTGCGATGGAGCCTTGCGCTCCAGCAATACAACTTCACCATTCGCCACAAAAGGGGCCGTGACCACGGTAACGCAGACGGGCTGTCCCGACAAGGAGAGGTCGCGGACGGGCGCACGGGGGAACACCGGAGTGTGCTGCCCCCTAGCGCCCTCAAAAGGGGGGAGGTGTGAGGTAAATCCGGAGATATGACGATAAATCATGACATTCAAGTCATGTCAGGAAGCCCTCTCCTGGTGTCACTACCCCCTTCCCTTCACACAACTGGTTTAGCAACAAATCCATGGCCATGTCCTGTGATATGGAAATTAGGTGGCTTTGGGACAATGGACACAGGATGGCTCCCTGCCGTCACCCTGTAGTAGGAGCTGCTATCTAATTAGCAAGGCTCTGGAAATAGCCAGACAGAACGACTCCAGTAAAAAATGGTTCATATCTCGCAAGCCATATTTCCGATAAATATGGCAACCATAAAAATGGTGTCTCCGCATGTGGACGATGCCGGCACCCCCTTTTTATGGGAACAGGACATTGGGAAATGCCCCAGGCGTGATATCAGCCAATGGGGAACTGGCAGACAGGTCATGAGTCCCCTCGTTCTGTAGCTAAATTCATAACTGTCACAATGAGAGCATTGGCGTCTGCCTACGACGCTCCCAGGCAAAGTTATAGCCAAAATCCCCTTTGCTGGATAATTCTGATCCATGCAGGGGGAGTGGCAGTGCTTCCCTGTGAGGTCACTAAGGTAGGAGGGGACCTGGATCTGCCCAGGTTGATAACCCTACTTCGGCCATTTTCCAGCGTTCTTCTCGCTGGGGGCACGTGTAGGAAACATCTGTGGGAGTTCCTGGAAACCTGGTCTACAGCGCCCCCCTGTGGCCAGACGCAACAAGGTAACTGATTGAACTGTGTATGCCTGTTTGTAACCCATGCTTTGATTGTAACTGTACTCTGACATATGTATATTCTGTAGATTCCCTATTGTATATATTGTAGTTTCTAGTGTGCTTTAGGCGATTAAATTATATAATTAATCTTGGGCTGTTCTGTTATCTCGATCTTGAATCCCACGTCTGTGTGTTCGGCTAATAGTTACCGTGAAGCGGTTGGTGGCAGCGAGTTGTGCCAAGGATTATTGTGGGGAGGCCAGTGAGATTCGGGAAGATATTATATATTCCGCCCGCGGAGGTCGGGGGAATATATACCTTACTCTCACCGGGGACCCTTCAACAATCGGCATAAGTAGTATAGCGGCCTCCTTGCTTATTGTCGGGCAATTCCATAATTGGCCTGACTATAAGAGGGGCGCTAGAGAGCGCGTCACGTGCTCTGTCTGTCGGTCGGGAGGTATAAAGTAGGGGTGACCCCCACTTGTTACCCCCCGATTGTGACGTACTGGTAGCCAGCGCGGGGGATTTCTGAGTGACCCCCCCGGTGGTTTGTGACAGGTAAGTATGTGGATCTATCTCCCAATTGTCTGTGTATCTCAGCCAAATAGTAAGTCTTGTCAAGTACTACGATGGAACCTCCTTTGTCGGCCGGTTTGATTACAATTTTTTTATTATTTTTGAGATCATGAATGGCCCTGTTTTCCTCAGCTGTCGTATTGTGTTTAATTTTATATTCACCACTCTCGATACTTCTAAGTGTCTTATTAATATCATGAGTGACCAGTGAAATATAAGTTTCAACCGGGTGGTAGGTCTTAGGAGGATTGAAAGTGCTGGATAGCCTTAGATTAAGGTCACGCAAGGATAGGGTGCCAGAGTTGTCATCCTCTCTGGTGCGTGAGCTAGAGTCATCCTGGGCTGAGAAATGGGCCTTGAGTCTCAATGTTCTGAAAAAACGTCTCATCTCTTGATCTAACTGAAATGGGTTAAAGGCTGGAGTAGGACAGAACGACAAGCCTTTCTGTAGAATTTGGGATTCTAAGTGTGTCAAATTGTGGGACGAAATATTATAAACTAAATTGGTCCTACCTGGGATCTCGTTTGTATGCGATAGGATGGGTTGGGCCTTCCTCTTACTCCTCCTTGTCTTCCGCCTGGATGTTGCCGTGTATCTAAAAAACGAGAAGAGTTGGAAGAATAGGACTCGCTATCAGAGCTAGATGAAGCTGAATATCTGTTGTAATTGGGGCGACGCGTGGAATTAAAGTCCATAAAGCGCCAGCGGTAAACTCGATGTCTGGCGTAGTCTTCTTGATCTCTTATAAACTTCAGTCTTTTCCTGTCCTGCAGAGTCTTCTGGAATCCTGCAATTGTTTCCTTCGTCTTCAATTTCAGCTTATCCCATTCTGTGGTAGACAGGGTATTGGAAAGTTGATCTTCTATGGAGTGAATTTTGGGTGTCAGCTCGGTGATTTCTTTTTGAAGATATTCAATGGTGAGAACAATAATGTCCATTGAACATTTATTTAAAATACTTTCGTATTTTGTGCAGTACTCTGGGTTATCTGAAAAAACCGTAGGGCGTAATTGAACTCGTAGGCCTCTGGGAATTCTTTGGGCTTTGTGGTATTCTGCAAGGGTTCCGCAATGTAGCTCTAGGGCTGTTTGTTTTCTCAGCTCTTTTTCATAGTCCCGACTGCGCAATTCCTCTGATGGTACTGTTAAAAAGGAGACTGGTACTGTTACCCTGGAGAGGATGTTGGTCACTTGATCTTGATCATAGGAGAAGGTCGGGAGAGACATTCGTACAAAAAGTTATATATGGAGTACAGGAGCTCAGGAAAAAAATAATCAATGTAATTGAGGTAGACCTGGCTCACTCAACGTGGGGGTGCTCTGGAATAATAAGTCCAGTAATACAAAAAATATATCCGGCACACCACAATGTAATAGAGGAATCTTTGGTTTGGTTTGAAAAAAATGTTGATTTATTGTGTATATACAGACAAGTCCGTCCAACGTTTCGATCCAGAAGGATCTTTTACAGGGACAATTGGACTAGTGAAAAACAAAAAAAGAAAAGACATACATAAAGTTAAAAACAGTATCAGTGATACACTGTTGTGATTACATGATCAAATAAATCATAATTATACAGAAAATGGCAGAAACTGCGCAAGCAGAAGCAACAAGAACACTTAAATCCATTAATTTCATAGGCACCAATGGATGAAGTATGGAAATCTCCATTAAGATATAAGTTAAATGACAATCTGTTGAGACATGAAAGAGACCATTAGAGGAGTGACCATACATGATAATAAGACACGTACCTAGAAGCATAAAAAGGATTGTCAAATCGTATCGGTACGGGTAATGATGTTCATCAAAAGTATATCAGAAGAATGCGTCAGCAGTCTATGAAAAGGTAAACAAGGAGATCAAGTTAGTATCACTGATACTGTTTTTAACTTTATGTATGTCTTTTCTTTTTTTGTTTTTCACTAGTCCAATTGTCCCTGTAAAACATCCTTCTGGATCGAAACGTTGGACGGACTTGTCTGTATATACACAATAAATCAACATTTTTTTCAAACCAAACCAAAGATTCCTCTCCTACATTGTGGTATGCCTCTCTGATAAATGGCCGGCTCCACTCAACAAGGAGCTGGAGAAGGCCATGACCGAGGGTGGAAACCTAGTGGTGGCACCACGGCTGGGCAACATGTCTGTGCAACATGACAGATGCACTGCATGGATCCACCTGGCTGTCCAGCAATTTCTAGAGCAGGATTATGTGCTAGATGCGCTACTGCAGAAGGCATGGGGGGTATGGGATCGGTTTTTAAAATTAAAATGCCGGCCCCCAGCCCTTGCATGGACCATAACTCCCTGCTGTTTTAAAACCCTCTGGGGACAACTGATGTTACTATACCGCTATGTCTGTGGCAGGATTATGAATGTCCAGACTACTACATAGGTCTCTGGGTTGTGTCTTGTCTGTTCTGGCTGGGGTATGGGAGCAGCAGCCCTACGCCTGTCACTCATCCACCTCTATATTTCTTCTGTCTATAGCTTAGGATTAGAAGCTAATGGCGAGGCCAAAACAGTGGAGCTGCACTATAAAATGTATTGTTTTGGAAGCCTTTCAACCCCTTAAAGGTGTTTTCTGCACCTTATGTTTGTGATAATAGCTGGGTAATATTAAAATATGCACTGTTTTCATAATGAATTCTGGCCCAGACCAATCTAAAGAGACATTTTTCTCACTTATTGAGACTCCGAAAAATATTTTTTCTCCTTGTGTATTCCCACTTATTTCGGGGTTTTCTTCTGTCAGTAGATTACATGGCAAAAAATACCTTTAAGCATTATTTTTGGGTCCAATGCTACTTGCTCCTGCTACAAAGCGGCAATATTCTACTACTTGGCTGCTGATTATCCTGATTGTAGCGTTACTGCGCTTTTGTCATTTTATATGTTATTTCAGGGTTAACTCTATGACTAATAATTGATCACTGAATGCCACGTCTTGTGATCTGTGATCAGTATTGATAGGTATTTGCTCCATTCACACTGGGGTCTCACTATCACACTCACACTGGGGTCTCACTATCACACACTGGGGTCTCACTATCACACTCACACTGGAGTCTCACTATCACACTCACACTGGAGTCTCACTATCACAATCACACTGGGGTCTCACTATCACAATCACACTGGGGTCTCACTATCACAATCACACTGGGGTCTCACTATCACACACTGGGGTCTCACTATCACACTCACACTGGAGTCTCACTATCACACTCACACTGGGGTCTCACTATCACACTCACAATGGGGTCTCACTATCACACTCACACTGGGGTCTCACTATCACACTCACACTGGGGTCTCACTATCACACTCACACTGGGGTCTCACTATCACACTCACACTGGGGTCTCACTATCACAATCACACTGGAGTCTCACTATCACACTCAAACTGGGGTCTCACTATCACAATCACACTGGGATCTCAGTATCACACTCACACTGGGGTCTCACTATCACAGTCACACTGGGGTCTCACTATCACACTCACACTGGAGTCTCACTATCACACTCACACTGGGGTCTCACTATCACACTCACAATGGGGTCTCACTATCACACTCACACTGGGGTCTCACTATCACACTCACACTGGGGTCTCACTATCACACTAACACTGGGGTCTCACTATCACAATCACACTGGAGTCTCACTATCACACTCAAACTGGGGTCTCACTATCACAATCACACTGGGATCTCAGTATCACACTCACACTGGGGTCTCACTATCACAATCACACTGGGGTCTCACTATCACACTCAAACTGGGGTCTCACTATCACAATCACACTGGGGTCTCAGTATCACAATCACACTGGGGTCTCACTATCACAATCACACTGGGGTCTCACTATCACAATCACACTGGGGTCTCACTATCACAATCACACTGGGGTCTCACTATCACAATCACACTGGAGTCTCACTATCACACTCAAACTGGGGTCTCACTATCACAATCACACTGGGATCTCAGTATCACACTCACACTGGGGTCTCACTATCACAATCACACTGGGGTCTCACTATCACACTCAAACTGGGGTCTCACTATCACATTCACACTGGGGTCTCACTATTGCAATCACACTGGGGTCTCACTATCACAATCACACTGGGGTCTCACTATCACAATCACACTGGGGTCTCACTATCGCAATCACACTGGGGTCTCACTATCACAATCACACTGGGGTCTCACTATCACAATCACACTGGGGTCTCACTATAACAATCACACTAGATTCTCAGTATCACAATCACACTGGGGTCTCACTATCACAATCACACTGGGGTCTCACTATCACAATCACACTGGGGTCTCACTATCACAATCACACTGGGGTCTCACTATCACAATCACACTGGGGTCTCACTATCACAATCACACTGGGGTCTCACTATCACAATCACACTGGGGTCTCACTATCACACTGGGGTCTCACTATCACACTGGGGTCTCACTATCACACTGGGGTCTCACTATCACACTGGGGTCTCACTATCACACTCACACTGGGGTCTCACTATCACACTCACACTGGGGTCTCACTATCACACTCACACTGGGGTCTCAGTATCACAATCACACTGGGGTCTCAGTATCACTATCACACTGGGGTCTCACTATCACTATCACACTGGGGTCTCACTATCACACTGGGGTCTCACTATCACACTCACACTGGGGTCTCACTATCACACTCACACTGGGGTCTCACTATCACACTCACACTGGGGTCTCACTATCACACTCACACTGGGGTCTCAGTATCACAATCACACTGGGGTCTCAGTATCACAATCACACTGGGGTCTCAGTATCACAATCACACTGGGGTCTCAGTATCACAATCACACTGGGGTCTCACTATCACACTCACAATGGGGTCTCACTATCACACTCACACTGGGGTCTCACTATCACACTCACACTGGGGTCTCACTATCACACTCACACTGGGGTCTCACTATCACACTCACACTGGGGTCTCACTATCACAATCACACTGGGGTCTCACTATCACAATCACACTGGAGTCTCACTATCACACTCAAACTGGGGTCTCACTATCACAATCACACTGGGATCTCAGTATCACACTCACACTGGGGTCTCACTATCACAATCACACTGGGGTCTCACTATCACACTCACACTGGAGTCTCACTATCACACTCACACTGGGGTCTCACTATCACACTCACAATGGGGTCTCACTATCACACTCACAATGGGGTCTCACTATCACACTCACACTGGGGTCTCACTATCACACTCACACTGGGGTCTCACTATCACACTCACACTGGGGTCTCACTATCACACTCACACTGGGGTCTCACTATCACAATCACACTGGAGTCTCACTATCACACTCAAACTGGGGTCTCACTATCACAATCACACTGGGATCTCAGTATCACACTCACACTGGGGTCTCACTATCACAATCACACTGGGGTCTCACTATCACACTCAAACTGGGGTCTCACTATCACAATCACACTGGGGTCTCACTATCACAATCACACTGGGGTCTCACTATCACAATCACACTGGGGTCTCACTATCACAATCACACTGGGGTCTCAGTATCACAATCACACTGGGGTCTCAGTATCACAATCACACTGGGGTCTCACTATCACAATCACACTGGGGTCTCACTATCACAATCACACTGGGGTCTCACTATCACAATCACACTGGGGTCTCACTATCACAATCAAACTGGGGTCTCACTATCACATTCACACTGGGGTCTCACTATCACATTCACACTGGGGTCTCACTATTGCAATCACACTGGGGTCTCACTATCACAATCACACTGGGGTCTCACTATCGCAATCACACTGGGGTCTCACTATTGCAATCACACTGGGGTCTCACTATCACAATCACACTGGGGTCTCAATATCACAATCACACTGGGGTCTCACTATAACAATCACACTAGATTCTCAGTATCACAATCACACTGGGGTCTCACTATCACAATCACACTGGGGTCTCACTATCACAATCACACTGGGGTCTCACTATCACAATCACACTGGGGTCTCACTATCACAATCACACTGGGGTCTCACTATCACACTGGGGTATCACTATCACACTGGGGTCTCACTATCACACTCACACTGGGGTCTCACTATCACACTCACACTGGGGTCTCACTATCACACTCAAACTGGGGTCTCACTATCACATTCACACTGGGGTCTCACTATTGCAATCACACTGGGGTCTCACTATCACAATCACACTGGGGTCTCACTATCACACTCACACTGGGGTCTCGCTATCACAATCACACTGGGGTCTCGCTATCACAATCACACTGGGGTCTCACTATCACACTGGGGTCTCGCTATCACATTCACACTGGGGTCACGCTATCACAATCACACTGGAGTCTCGCTATCACATTCACACTGGAGTCTCACTATCACATTCACACTGGAGTCTCGCTATCACAATCACACTGGGGTCTCACTATCACACTGGGGTCTCACTATCACAATCACACTGGGGTCTCACTATCACAATCACACTGGGGTCTCACTATCACACTGGGGTCTCACTATCACAATCTCACTGGGGTCTCACTATCACATTCACACTGGAGTCTCACTATCACATTCACACTGGAGTCTCACTATCACACTGGGGTCTCACTATCACAATCTCACTGGGGTCTCACTATCACACTCACACTGGAGTCTCACTATCACATTCACACTGGAGTCTCGCTATCACAATCACACTGGGGTCTCGCTATCACACTGGGGTCTCACTATCACAATCACACTGGGGTCTCACTATCACAATCACACTGGGGTCTCACTATCACACTGGGGTCTCACTATCACAATCTCACTGGGGTCTCACTATCACAATCTCACTGGGGTCTCACTATCACAATCACACTGGGGTCTCACTATCACAATCACACTGGGGTCTCACTATCACATTCACACTGAGGTGTCACTATCGCATTCACACTGGGGTCTCACTATCACAATCACACTGGGGTCTCACTATCACAATCACACTGGGGTCTCACTATCACAATCACACTGGAGTCTCACTATCACACTCAAACTGGGGTCTCACTATCACAATCACACTGGGATCTCAGTATCACACTCACACTGGGGTCTCACTATCACAATCACACTGGGGTCTCACTATCACACTCACACTGGAGTCTCACTATCACACTCACACTGGGGTCTCACTATCACACTCACAATGGGGTCTCACTATCACACTCACAATGGGGTCTCACTATCACACTCACACTGGGGTCTCACTATCACACTCACACTGGGGTCTCACTATCACACTCACACTGGGGTCTCACTATCACACTCACACTGGGGTCTCACTATCACACTCACACTGGAGTCTCACTATCACACTCAAACTGGGGTCTCACTATCACAATCACACTGGGATCTCAGTATCACACTCACACTGGGGTCTCACTATCACAATCACACTGGGGTCTCACTATCACACTCAAACTGGGGTCTCACTATCACAATCACACTGGGGTCTCACTATCACAATCACACTGGGGTCTCACTATCACAATCACACTGGGGTCTCACTATCACAATCACACTGGGGTCTCAGTATCACAATCACACTGGGGTCTCAGTATCACAATCACACTGGGGTCTCACTATCACAATCACACTGGGGTCTCACTATCACAATCACACTGGGGTCTCACTATCACAATCACACTGGGGTCTCACTATCACAATCAAACTGGGGTCTCACTATCACATTCACACTGGGGTCTCACTATCACATTCACACTGGGGTCTCACTATTGCAATCACACTGGGGTCTCACTATCACAATCACACTGGGGTCTCACTATCGCAATCACACTGGGGTCTCACTATTGCAATCACACTGGGGTCTCACTATCACAATCACACTGGGGTCTCAATATCACAATCACACTGGGGTCTCACTATAACAATCACACTAGATTCTCAGTATCACAATCACACTGGGGTCTCACTATCACAATCACACTGGGGTCTCACTATCACAATCACACTGGGGTCTCACTATCACAATCACACTGGGGTCTCACTATCACAATCACACTGGGGTCTCACTATCACACTGGGGTATCACTATCACACTGGGGTCTCACTATCACACTCACACTGGGGTCTCACTATCACACTCACACTGGGGTCTCACTATCACACTCAAACTGGGGTCTCACTATCACATTCACACTGGGGTCTCACTATTGCAATCACACTGGGGTCTCACTATCACAATCACACTGGGGTCTCACTATCACACTCACACTGGGGTCTCGCTATCACAATCACACTGGGGTCTCGCTATCACAATCACACTGGGGTCTCACTATCACACTGGGGTCTCGCTATCACATTCACACTGGGGTCACGCTATCACAATCACACTGGAGTCTCGCTATCACATTCACACTGGAGTCTCACTATCACATTCACACTGGAGTCTCGCTATCACAATCACACTGGGGTCTCACTATCACACTGGGGTCTCACTATCACAATCACACTGGGGTCTCACTATCACAATCACACTGGGGTCTCACTATCACACTGGGGTCTCACTATCACAATCTCACTGGGGTCTCACTATCACATTCACACTGGAGTCTCACTATCACATTCACACTGGAGTCTCACTATCACACTGGGGTCTCACTATCACAATCTCACTGGGGTCTCACTATCACACTCACACTGGAGTCTCACTATCACATTCACACTGGAGTCTCGCTATCACAATCACACTGGGGTCTCGCTATCACACTGGGGTCTCACTATCACAATCACACTGGGGTCTCACTATCACAATCACACTGGGGTCTCACTATCACACTGGGGTCTCACTATCACAATCTCACTGGGGTCTCACTATCACAATCTCACTGGGGTCTCACTATCACAATCACACTGGGGTCTCACTATCACAATCACACTGGGGTCTCACTATCACATTCACACTGAGGTGTCACTATCGCATTCACACTGGGGTCTCACTATCACAATCACACTGGGGTCTCACTATCACAATCACACTGGGGTCTCACTATCACATTCACACTGGGGTCTCACTATCACAATCACACTGGAGTCTCAGTATCACATTCACACTGGGGTCTCACTATCACAATCACACTGGGGTCTCACTATCACAATCACACTGGAGTCTCAGTATCACATTCACACTGGGGTCTCACTATCACAATCACACTGGGGTCTCGCTATCACACTGGGGTCTCACTATCACAATCACACTGGGGTCTCACTATCACAATCACACTGGGGTCTCACTATCACACTGGGGTCTCACTATCACACTCACACTGGGGTCTCACTATCACACTCACACTGGGGTCTCACTATCACACTCACACTGGGGTCTCACTATCACACTCACACAGGGGTCTCACTATCACACTCACACTGGGGTCTCACTATCACACTCACACTGGGGTCTCACTATCACACTCACACTGGGGTCTCACTATCACACTCACACTGGGGTCTCACTATCACACTCACACTGGGGTCTCACTATCACATTCACACTGGGGTCTCACTATCACATTCACACTGGGGTCTCACTATCACATTCACACTGGGGTCTCACTATCACAATCACACTGGGGTCTCACTATCACAATCACACTGGGGTCTCACTATCACAATCACACTGGGGTCTCACTATCACAATCACACTGGGGTCTCACTATCACAATCACACTGGGGTCTCACTATCACAATCACACTGGGGTCTCACTATCACATTCACACTGGGGTCTCACTATCACATTCACACTGGGGTCTCACTATCACAATCACACTGGGGTCTCACTATCACAATCACACTGGGGTCTCTGTTACGAGGGGGACCCGGGGAAGCGTGCCAAGATGGGAAATGGACAGCTTCCGCTGGTCAAGGTCCACTTTGCGATGTAAGGGACCGCTGCTATGGTCAGGAAAGAGTGAGCGGGTTGCTACTAGTGATCATCTGGAATGTCACAGACGATCTATGTACACCGGTCCGCCCTAACCCTTGAAGGTTGTATGGCTCGGGGCTTCTCGATCGGTGTACCTGTTGCACGGGGACGCACAGAGGTGCCTACGCACGTGTGCCAGCGGGAGTCACAGGATATGGCACGAGGGTAGCACAGAGGTGCCCACGCACATGTGCTTTCAATAACCAGGTGAGTCCGGTGGAGACTCGAGGAGCTCACCTGGGACAGGAACACGGCCTGTTGAAGGAGATACTGCCGGAGCAGCAAGGGCAAAGCCCACAAAAGTCAATGACATCTGTACAGTGGCATGGCAGCACGCTGCCAGACATCCAAACATAGAAGGACAGTCGCACACCGCCATGAAGGCAAGGGGAGCTTTTAAGGAGGCGTAGCTCCACCCAAGGGCGGGCGCGAGATGGGCGTGACCCAATCAGGATTCGTGACGTCTTGGCCCGGCCAGTCAGGATTCAGCATTTCACCAGCCTCGTTATCGGGCCGTGTGATATCTGTGAGCGAATCAGAAGACGTCACATGGGGCACATGCTCATCTTCCTGCCTCTGGGTCATAAAGGCGGGATCTTCGGTTTCACAATGTGCAGAGATAAGGGAAGTCTTGCTGCTTCCCTGACCATCAATCCTTTGCACACTGCGCAATCTCCCAGACCCTCCGCGATGCTGAGCAGGAGGGCTCGTGGCAGGCAAGGCATGGGAGACAGCTCCATTCCTTGCCAGAGGAGAACCACTAGGTGTCACCCTTCTGCTGCGTCTCTGAGGAGGCAACTCCTGCAGACTGCGCTGTCTCCCAGACCTTTGGTGCTGCTGAGCAGGAGGGCTCGTGGCAGACAAGGAATGGGGGACCACCTCATTCCTTGCAACAGGAGAGCCACGAGGTGTAACAGGTCTCACTATCACATTCACACTGGGGTCTCACTATCACAATCACACTGGGGTCTCACTATCACACTCACACTGGGGTCTCACTATCACACTCACACTGGGGTCTCAGTATCACAATAACAGTGGGGTCTCACTATCACATTCACACTGGGGTCTCACTATCACACTCACACTGGGGTCTCAGTATCACACTCACACTGGGGTCTCAGTATCACAATCACAGTGGGGTCTCACTATCACATTCACACTGGGGTCTCACTATCACAATCATACTGGGGTCTCACTATCACACTGGGGTCTCAGTATCACAATCACCCTGGGGTCTCAGTATCACAATCACCCTGGGGTCTCACTATCACAATCACACTGGGGTCTCAGTATCACAATCACACTGGGGTCTCACTATCACAATCACACTGGGGTCTGACTATCACAATCACACTGGGGTCTCACTATCACTTTCACACTGGGGTCTCACTATCACATTCACACTGGGGTCTCACTATCACACTCACACTGGGGTCTCACTATTACAATCACACTGGGGTCTCACTATCACTATCACACTGGGGTCTCACTATCACACTCACACTGGGGTCTCACTATCACAATCACACTGGGGTCTGACTATCACAATCACACTGGGGTCTCACTATCACACTCACACTGGGGTCTCACTATCACACTCACACTGCGGTCTCACTATCACAATCTCACTGGGGTCTCACTATCACATTCACACTGGAGTCTCACTATCACATTCACACTGGAGTCTCACTATCACACTGGGGTCTCACTATCACAATCTCACTGGGGTCTCACTATCACACTCACACTGGAGTCTCACTATCACATTCACACTGGAGTCTCGCTATCACAATCACACTGGGGTCTCGCTATCACACTGGGGTCATACTATCACAATCACACTGGGGTCTCACTATCACAATCACATTGGGGTCTCAGTATCACACTGGGGTCTCACTATCACAATCTCACTGGGGTCTCACTATCACAATCTCACTGGGGTCTCACTATCACAATCACACTGGGGTCTCACTATCACATTCACACTGAGGTCTCACTATCGCATTCACACTGGGGTCTCACTATCACAATCACACTGGAGTCTCAGTATCACATTCACACTGGGGTCTCACTATCACAATCACACTGGGGTCTCACTATCACAATCACACTGGAGTCTCAGTATCACATTCACACTGGGGTCTCACTATCACAATCACACTGGGGTCTCGCTATCACAATCACACTGGGGTCTCGCTATCACACTGGGGTCTCACTATCACAATCACACTGGGGTCTCACTATCACAATCACACTGGGGTCTCACTATCACACTGGGGTCTCACTATCACACTCACACTGGGGTCTCACTATCACACTCACACTGGGGTCTCACTATCACACTCACACTGGGGTCTCACTATCACACTCACACTGGGGTCTCACTATCACACTCACACTGGGGTCTCACTATCACACTCACACTGGGGTCTCACTATCACACTCACACTGGGGTCTCACTATCACACTCACACTGGGGTCTCACTATCACACTCACACTGGGGTCTCACTATCACACTCACACTGGGGTCTCACTATCACACTCACACTGGGGTCTCACTATCACATTCACACTGGGGTCTCACTATCACATTCACACTGGGGTCTCACTATCACAATCACACTGGGGTCTCACTATCACAATCACACTGGGGTCTCACTATCACAATCACACTGGGGTCTCACTATCACAATCACACTGGGGTCTCACTATCACAATCACACTGGGGTCTCACTATCACAATCACACTGGGGTCTCACTATCACAATCACACTGGGGTCTCACTATCACATTCACACTGGGGTCTCACTATCACAATCACACTGGGGTCTCACTATCACAATCACACTGGGGTCTCTGTTACGAGGGGGACCCGGGGAAGCGTGCCAAGATGGGAAATGGACAGCTTCCGCTGGTCAAGGTCCACTGTGCGGTGTAAGGGACCGCTGCTATGGTCAGGAAAGAGTGAGCGGGTTGCTACTAGTGATCATCTGGAATGTCACAGACGATCTATGTACACCGGTCCGCCCTAACCCTTGAAGGTTGTATGGCTCGGGGCTTCTCGATCGGTGTACCTGTTGCACGGGGACGCACAGAGGTGCCTACGCACGTGTGCCAGCGGGAGTCACAGGATATGGCACGAGGGTAGCACAGAGGTGCCCACGCACATGTGCTTTCAATAACCAGGTGAGTCCGGTGGAGACTCGAGGAGCTCACCTGGGACAGGAACACGGCCTGTAGAAGGAGATACTGCCGGAGCAGCAAGGGCAAAGCCCACAAAAGTCAATGACATCTGTACAGTGGCATGGCAGCACGCTGCCAGACATCCAAACATAGAAGGACAGTCGCACACCACCATGAAGGCAAGGGGAGCTTTTAAGGAGGCGTAGCTCCACCCAAGGGCGGGCGCGAGATGGGCGTGACCCAATCAGGATTCGTGACGTCTTGGCCCGGCCAGTCAGGATTCAGCATTTCACCAGCCTCGTTATCGGGCCGTGTGATATCTGTGAGCGAATCAGAAGACGTCACATGGGGCACATGCTCATCTTCCTGCCTCTGGGTCATAAAGGCGGGATCTTCGGTTTCACAATGTGCAGAGATAAGGGAAGTCTTGCTGCTTCCCTGACCATCAATCCTTTGCACACTGCGCAATCTCCCAGACCCTCCGCGATGCTGAGCAGGAGGGCTCGTGGCAGGCAAGGCATGGGAGACAGCTCCATTCCTTGCCAGAGGAGAACCACTAGGTGTCACCCTTCTGCTGCGTCTCTGAGGAGGCAACTCCTGCAGACTGCGCTGTCTCCCAGACCTTTGGTGCTGCTGAGCAGGAGGGCTCGTGGCAGACAAGGAATGGGGGACCACCTCATTCCTTGCAACAGGAGAGCCACGAGGTGTAACAGGTCTCACTATCACATTCACACTGGGGTCTCACTATCACAATCACACTGGGGTCTCACTATCACACTCACACTGGGGTCTCAGTATCACAATAACAGTGGGGTCTCACTATCACATTCACACTGGGGTCTCACTATCACACTCACACTGGGGTCTCACTATCACACTCACACTGGGGTCTCAGTATCAAAATCACAGTGGGGTCTCACATCACATTCACACTGGGGTCTCACTATCACAATCATACTGGGGTCTCACTATCACACTGGGGTCTCAGTATCACAATCACCCTGGGGTCTCACTATCACAATCACACTGGGGTCTCAGTATCACAATCATACTGGGGTCTCAGTATCACAATCACACTGGGGTCTCACTATCACTATCACACTGGGGTCTCACTATCACATTCACACTGGGGTCTCACTATCACACTCACACTGGGGTCTCACTATTACAATCACACTGGGGTCTCACTATCACTATCACACTGGGGTCTCACTATCACACTCACACTGGGGTCTCACTATCACAATCACACTGGGGTCTGACTATCACAATCACACTGGGGTCTCACTGTCACACTCACACTGGGGTCTCACTATCACACTCACACTGCGGTCTCACTATCACAATCACACTGGGGTCTCACTATCACACTCACACTGGAGTCTCACTATCACAATCACACTGGGGTCTCACTATCACAATCACACTGGGGTCTCACTATCACAATCACACTGGGGTCTCACTATCACACTCACACTGGGGTCTCACTATCACACTCACACTGGGGTCTCACTATCACACTCACACTGGGGTCTCACTATCACAATCACACTGGGGTCTCACTATCACAATCACACTGGGGTCTCAGTATCACAATCACACTGGGGTGTCACTATCACATTCACACTGGGGTCTCACTATCACTATCACACTGGGGTCTCACTATCACATTCACACTGGGGTCTCACTATCACACTCACACTGGGGTCTCACTATTACAATCACACTGGGGTCTCACTATCACTATCACACTGGGGTCTCACTATCACACTCACACTGGGGTCTCACTATCACAATCACACTGGGGTCTGACTATCACAATCACACTGGGGTCTCACTATCACACTCACACTGGGGTCTCACTATCACACTCACACTGCGGTCTCACTATCACAATCACACTGGGGTCTCACTATCACGCTCACACTGGAGTCTCACTATCACAATCACACTGGGGTCTCACTATCACAATCACACTGGGGTCTCACTATCACAATCACACTGGGGTCTCACTATCACACTCACACTGGGGTCTCAGTATCACAATCACACTGGGGTCTCAATATCACAATCACACTGGGGTCTCACTATCACAATCACACTGGGGTCTCAATATCACAATCACACTGGGGTCTCACTATCACAATCACACTGGGGTCTCAGTATCACAATCAGACTGGGGTGTCACTATCACATTCACACTGGGGTGTCACTATCACATTCACACTGGAGTCTCACTATCACAATCACACTGGGGTCTCACTATCACAATCACACTGGGGTCTCAGTATCACAATCACACTGGGGTCTCAGTATCACAATCAAACTGGGGTCTCACTATCACAATCACACTGGGGTCTCACTGTCACAATCACACTGGGGTCTGACTATCACAATCACACTGGGGTCTCACTATCACTATCACACTGGGTTCTCACTATCACATTCACACTGGGGTCTCACTATCACACTCACACTGGGGTCTCAGTATCACAATCACAGTGGGGTCTCACTATCACACTGGGGTCTCACTATCACAATCACACTGGGGTCTCACTATCACAATCACACTGGGGTCTCACTATCACAATCACACTGGGGTCTCACTATCACACTCACACTGGGGTCTCACTATCACAATCACACTGGGGTCTCACTATCACACTCACACTGGGGTCTCACTATCACAATCACACTGGGGTCTCACTATCACAGTCACACTGGGGTCTCAGTATCACAATCACACTGGGGTCTCAATATCACAATCACACTGGGGTCTCTCTATCACAATCACACTGGGGTCTCAATATCACAATCACACTGGGGTCTCACTATCACAATCACACTGGGCTCTCAGTATCACAATCACACTGGGGTGTCACTATCACATTCACACTGGAGTCTCACTATCACAATCACACTGGGGTCTCACTATCACAATCACACTGGGATCTCACTATCACAATCACACTGGGGTCTCACTATCACAATCACACTGGGGTCTCAGTATCACAATCACACGGGGGTCTCAGTATCACAATCAAACTGGGGTCTCACTATCACAATCACACTGGGGTCTCACTGTCACAATCACACTGGGGTCTGACTATCACAATCACACTGGGGTCTCACTATCACTATCACACTGGGTTCTCACTATCACATTCACACTGGGGTCTCACTATCACACTCACACTGGGGTCTCAGTATCACAATCACAGTGGGGTCTCAATATCACACTGGGGTCTCACTATCACAATCACACTGGGGTCTCACTATCACAATCACACTGGGGTCTCACTATCACAATCACACTGGGGTCTCACTATCACAATCACACTGGGGTCTCACTATCACAATCACACTGGGGTCTCACTATCACTATCACACTGGGGTCTCACTATCACAATCACACTGGGGTCTCAGTATCACAATCACACTGGGGTCTCAGTATCACAATCACACTGGGGTCTCACTATCACACTCACACTGGGGTCTCACTATCACATTCACACTGGGGTCTGACTATCACAATCACACTGGGGTCTGACTATCACTATCACACTGGGGTCTCACTATCACATTCACACTGGGGTCTCACTATCACACTCACACTGGGGTCTCACTATCACAATCACACTGGGGTCTCACTATCACATTCACACTGGAGTCTCACTATCACAATCACACTGGGATCTCACTATCACAATCACACTGGGGTCTCACTATCACACTCACACTGGGGTCTCACTATCACAATCACACTGGGGTCTCAGTATCACATTCACATTGGGGTCTCACTATCACACTCACACTGGGGTCTCACTATCACAATCACACTGGGGTCTCAGTATCACATTCACACTGGGGTCTCATATCACAATCACACTGGGGTCTCACTATCACAATCACACTGGGGTCTCACTATCACAATCACACTGGGGTCTCACTATCACACTCACACTGGGGTCTCACTATCACAATCACACTGGGGTCTCACTATCACACTCACACTGGGGTCTCAATATCACAATCACACTGGGGTCTCACTATCACATTCACACTGGGGTCTCACTATCACAATCACTCTGGGGTCTCACTATCACAATCACTCTGGGGTATCACTATCACACTGGGGTCTCACTATCACAATCACACTGGGGTCTCACTATCACAATCACACTGGGGTCTCACTATCACAATCACACTGGGGTCTCACTATCACAATCACACTGGGTTCTCACTATCACACTCACAGTGGGGTCTCACTATCACATTCACACTGGGGTCTCACTATCACAATCACACTGGGTTGTCACTATCACACTCACAGTGGGGTCTCACTATCACATTTACACTGGGGTCTCACTATCACACTGGGGTCTCACTATCACATTCACACTGGGGTCTCACTATCACATTCACAGTGGGGTCTCACTATCACAATCACACTGGGGTCTCACTATCACAATCACACTGGGGTCTCACTATCACAATCACACTGGGGTCTCACTATCACACTTATACTGGGGTCTCACTATCACAATCACACTGCGGTCTCACTATCACAATCACACTGGGGTCTCACTATCACAATCACACTGGGGTCTCACTATCACACTGGGGTCTCACTATCGCAATCACACTGGGGTCTCACTATCACAATCACACTGGGGTCTCACTATCACATTCACACTGGAGTCTCACTATCACAATCACACTGGGATCTCACTATCACAATCACACTGGGGTCTCACTATCACAATCACACTGGGGTCTCACTATCACAATCACACTGGGGTCTCACTATCACACTCACACTGGGGTCTCAGTATCACAATCACACTGGGGTCTCAATATCACAATCACACTGGGGTCTCACTATCACAATCACACTGGGGTCTCAATATCACAATCACACTGGGGTCTCACTATCACAATCACACTGGGGTCTCAGTATCACAATCAGACTGGGGTGTCACTATCACATTCACACTGGGGTGTCACTATCACATTCACACTGGAGTCTCACTATCACAATCACACTGGGGTCTCACTATCACAATCACACTGGGGTCTCAGTATCACAATCACACTGGGGTCTCAGTATCACAATCAAACTGGGGTCTCACTATCACAATCACACTGGGGTCTCACTGTCACAATCACACTGGGGTCTGACTATCACAATCACACTGGGGTCTCACTATCACTATCACAATGGGTTCTCACTATCACATTCACACTGGGGTCTCACTATCACACTCACACTGGGGTCTCAGTATCACAATCACAGTGGGGTCTCACTATCACACTGGGGTCTCACTATCACAATCACACTGGGGTCTCACTATCACAATCACACTGGGGTCTCACTATCACAATCACACTGGGGTCTCACTATCACACTCACACTGGGGTCTCACTATCACACTCACACTGGGGTCTCACTATCACTATCACACTGGGGTCTCACTATCACACTCACACTGGGGTCTCACTATCACAATCACACTGGGGTCTCACTATCACACTCACACTGGGGTCTCACTATCACAATCACACTGGGGTCTCACTATCACAGTCACACTGGGGTCTCAGTATCACAATCACACTGGGGTCTCAATATCACAATCACACTGGGGTCTCACTATCACAATCACACTGGGGTCTCAATATCACAATCACACTGGGGTCTCACTATCACAATCACATTGGGCTCTCAGTATCACAATCACACTGGGGTGTCACTATCACATTCACACTGGAGTCTCACTATCACAATCACACTGGGGTCTCACTATCACAATCACACTGGGATCTCACTATCACAATCACACTGGGGTCTCACTATCACAATCACACTGGGGTCTCAGTATCACAATCACACGGGGGTCTCAGTATCACAATCAAACTGGGGTCTCACTATCACAATCACACTGGGGTCTCACTGTCACAATCACACTGGGGTCTGACTATCACAATCACACTGGGGTCTCACTATCACTATCACACTGGGTTCTCACTATCACATTCACACTGGGGTCTCACTATCACACTCACACTGGGGTCTCAGTATCACAATCACAGTGGGGTCTCACTATCACACTGGGGTCTCACTATCACAATCACACTGGGGTCTCACTATCACAATCACACTGGGGTCTCACTATCACAATCACACTGGGGTCTCACTATCACAATCACACTGGGGTCTCACTATCACAATCACACTGGGGTCTCACTATCACTATCACACTGGGGTCTCACTATCACAATCACACTGGGGTCTCAGTATCACAATCACACTGGGGTCTCAGTATCACAATCACACTGGGGTCTCACTATCACACTCACACTGGGGTCTCACTATCACATTCACACTGGGGTCTGACTATCACAATCACACTGGGGTCTGACTATCACTATCACACTGGGGTCTCACTATCACATTCACACTGGGGTCTCACTATCACACTCACACTGGGGTCTCACTATCACAATCACACTGGGGTCTCACTATCACATTCACACTGGAGTCTCACTATCACAATCACACTGGGATCTCACTATCACAATCACACTGGGGTCTCACTATCACACTCACACTGGGGTCTCACTATCACAATCACACTGGGGTCTCAGTATCACATTCACATTGGGGTCTCACTATCACACTCACACTGGGGTCTCACTATCACAATCACACTGGGGTCTCAGTATCACATTCACACTGGGGTCTCAGTATCACAATCACACTGGGGTCTCACTATCACAATCACACTGGGGTCTCACTATCACAATCACACTGGGGTCTCACTATCACACTCACACTGGGGTCTCACTATCACAATCACACTGGGGTCTCACTATCACACTCACACTGGGGTCTCAATATCACAATCACACTGGGGTCTCACTATCACATTCACACTGGGGTCTCACTATCACAATCACTCTGGGGTCTCACTATCACAATCACTCTGGGGTATTACTATCACACTGGGGTCTCACTATCACAATCACACTGGGGTCTCACTATCACAATCACACTGGGGTCTCACTATCACAATCACACTGGGGTCTCACTATCACAATCACACTGGGTTCTCACTATCACACTCACAGTGGGGTCTCACTATCACATTCACACTGGGGTCTCACTATCACAATCACACTGGGTTCTCACTATCACACTCACAGTGGGGTCTCACTATCACATTTACACTGGGGTCTCACTATCACACTGGGGTCTCACTATCACATTCACACTGGGGTCTCACTATCACATTCACAGTGGGGTCTCACTATCACAATCACACTGGGGTCTCACTATCACAATCACACTGGGGTCTCACTATCACAATCACACTGGGGTCTCACTATCACACTTATACTGGGGTCTCACTATCACAATCACACTGCGGTCTCACTATCACAATCACACTGGGGTCTCACTATCACAATCACACTGGGGTCTCACTATCACACTGGGGTCTCACTATCGCAATCACACTGGGGTCTCACTATCACAATCACACTGGGGTCTCACTATCACATTCACACTGGAGTCTCACTATCACAATCACACTGGGATCTCACTATCACAATCACACTGGGGTCTCACTATCACAATCACACTGGGGTCTCACTATCACACTCACACTGGGGTCTCACTATCACAATCACACTGGGGTCTCACTATCACAATCACACTGGGGTCTCAGTATCACATTCACACTGGGGTCTCAGTATCATAATCACACTGGGGTCTCACTATCACAATCCCACTGGGGTCTCACTATCACACTCACACTGGGGTCTCACTATCACAATCACACTGGGGTCTCACTATCACACTCACACTGGGGTCTGACTATCACAATCACACTGGGGTCTCACTATCACTATCACACTGGGTTCTCACTATCACATTCACACTGGGGTCTCACTATCACACTCACACTGGGGTCTCAGTATCACAATCACTCTGGGGTCTCACTATCACAATCACTCTGGGGTATTACTATCACACTGGGGTCTCACTATCACAATCACACTGGGGTCTCACTATCACAATCACACTGGGGTCTCACTATCACAATCACACTGGGGTCTCACTATCACAATCACACTGGGTTCTCACTATCACACTCACAGTGGGGTCTCACTATCACATTCACACTGGGGTCTCACTATCACAATCACACTGGGTTCTCACTATCACACTCACAGTGGGGTCTCACTATCACATTTACACTGGGGTCTCACTATCACACTGGGGTCTCACTATCACATTCACACTGGGGTCTCACTATCACATTCACAGTGGGGTCTCACTATCACAATCACACTGGGGTCTCACTATCACAATCACACTGGGGTCTCACTATCACAATCACACTGGGGTCTCACTATCACACTTATACTGGGGTCTCACTATCACAATCACACTGCGGTCTCACTATCACAATCACACTGGGGTCTCACTATCACAATCACACTGGGGTCTCACTATCACACTGGGGTCTCACTATCGCAATCACACTGGGGTCTCACTATCACAATCACACTGGGGTCTCACTATCACATTCACACTGGAGTCTCACTATCACAATCACACTGGGATCTCACTATCACAATCACACTGGGGTCTCACTATCACAATCACACTGGGGTCTCACTATCACACTCACACTGGGGTCTCACTATCACAATCACACTGGGGTCTCACTATCACAATCACACTGGGGTCTCAGTATCACATTCACACTGGGGTCTCAGTATCATAATCACACTGGGGTCTCACTATCACAATCCCACTGGGGTCTCACTATCACACTCACACTGGGGTCTCACTATCACAATCACACTGGGGTCTCACTATCACACTCACACTGGGGTCTGACTATCACAATCACACTGGGGTCTCACTATCACTATCACACTGGGTTCTCACTATCACATTCACACTGGGGTCTCACTATCACACTCACACTGGGGTCTCAGTATCACAATCACAGTGGGGTCTCACTATCACACTGGGGTCTCACTATCACAATCACACTGGGGTCTCACTATCACAATCACACTGGGGTCTCACTATCACAATCACACTGGGGTCTCACTATCACAATCACACTGGGGTCTCACTATCACAATCACACTGGGGTCTCACTATCACTATCACACTGGGGTCTCACTATCACAATCACACTGGGGTCTCAGTATCACAATCACACTGGGGTCTCAGTATCACAATCACACTGGGGTCTCACTATCACACTCACACTGGGGTCTCACTATCACATTCACACTGGGGTCTGACTATCACAATCACACTGGGGTCTGACTATCACTATCACACTGGGGTCTCACTATCACATTCACACTGGGGTCTCACTATCACACTCACACTGGGGTCTCACTATCACAATCACACTGGGGTCTCACTATCACATTCACACTGGAGTCTCACTATCACAATCACACTGGGATCTCACTATCACAATCACACTGGGGTCTCACTATCACACTCACACTGGGGTCTCACTATCACAATCACACTGGGGTCTCAGTATCACATTCACATTGGGGTCTCACTATCACACTCACACTGGGGTCTCACTATCACAATCACACTGGGGTCTCAGTATCACATTCACACTGGGGTCTCAGTATCACAATCACACTGGGGTCTCACTATCACAATCACACTGGGGTCTCACTATCACAATCACACTGGGGTCTCACTATCACACTCACACTGGGGTCTCACTATCACAATCACACTGGGGTCTCACTATCACACTCACACTGGGGTCTCAATATCACAATCACACTGGGGTCTCACTATCACATTCACACTGGGGTCTCACTATCACAATCACTCTGGGGTCTCACTATCACAATCACTCTGGGGTATCACTATCACACTGGGGTCTCACTATCACAATCACACTGGGGTCTCACTATCACAATCACACTGGGGTCTCACTATCACAATCACACTGGGGTCTCACTATCACAATCACACTGGGTTCTCACTATCACACTCACAGTGGGGTCTCACTATCACATTCACACTGGGGTCTCACTATCACAATCACACTGGGTTCTCACTATCACACTCACAGTGGGGTCTCACTATCACATTTACACTGGGGTCTCACTATCACACTGGGGTCTCACTATCACATTCACACTGGGGTCTCACTATCACATTCACAGTGGGGTCTCACTATCACAATCACACTGGGGTCTCACTATCACAATCACACTGGGGTCTCACTATCACAATCACACTGGGGTCTCACTATCACACTTATACTGGGGTCTCACTATCACAATCACACTGCGGTCTCACTATCACAATCACACTGGGGTCTCACTATCACAATCACACTGGGGTCTCACTATCACACTGGGGTCTCACTATCGCAATCACACTGGGGTCTCACTATCACAATCACACTGGGGTCTCACTATCACATTCACACTGGAGTCTCACTATCACAATCACACTGGGATCTCACTATCACAATCACACTGGGGTCTCACTATCACAATCACACTGGGGTCTCACTATCACACTCACACTGGGGTCTCACTATCACAATCACACTGGGGTCTCACTATCACAATCACACTGGGGTCTCAGTATCACATTCACACTGGGGTCTCAGTATCATAATCACACTGGGGTCTCACTATCACAATCCCACTGGGGTCTCACTATCACACTCACACTGGGGTCTCACTATCACAATCACACTGGGGTCTCACTATCACACTCACACTGGGGTCTCAATATCACAATCACACTGGGGTCTCACTATCACATTCACACTGGGGTCTCACTATCACAATCACTCTGGGGTCTCACTATCACAATCACTCTGGGGTCTCACTATCACACTGGGGTCTCACTATCACAATCACACTGGGGTCTCACTATCACAATCACACTGGGGTCTCACTATCACAATCACACTGGGGTCTCACTATCACACTGGGGTCTCACTATCACAATCACACTGGGGTCTCACTATCACAATCACACTGGGGTCTCACTATCACAATCACACTGGGGTCTCACTATCACATTCCCACTGGATTCTCACTATCACACTCACACTGGGTTCTCACTATCACACTCACAGTGGGGTCTCACTATCACAATCACACTGGGTTCTCACTATCACACTCACAGTGGGGTCTCACTATCACACTGGGGTCTCACTATCACACTCACACTGGGGTCTCAATATCACAATCACACTGGGGTCTCACTATCACATTCACACTGGGGTCTCACTATCACAATCACTCTGGGGTCTCACTATCACAATCACTCTGGGGTCTCACTATCACACTGGGGTCTCACTATCACAATCACACTGGGGTCTCACTATCACAATCACACTGGGTTCTCACTATCACACTCACACTGGGGTCTCACTATCACACTGGGGTCTCACTATCACAATCACACTGGGGTCTCACTATCACAATCACACTGGGGTCTCACTATCACAATCACACTGGGGTCTCACTATCACAATCACACTTGGGTCTCACTATCACACTCACATTGGGTTCTCACTATCACACTCACAGTGGGATCTCACTATCACATTCACACTGGGGTCTCACTATCACAATCACACTGGGTTCTCACTATCACACTCACAGTGGGGTCTCACTATCACATTTACACTGGGGTCTCACTATCACAATAACAGTGGGGTCTCACTATCACAATCACACCGGGGTCTCACTATCACAATCACACTGGGGTCTCACTATCACCATCACACCGGGGTCTCACTATCACAATCACACTGGGGTCTCACTATCACATTCACACTGGGGTCTCACTATCACAATCACACTGGGGTCTCACTATCACATTCACACTGGGGTCTCACTATCACACTTACATTGGGGTCTCACTATCACAATCACACTGGGGTCTCACTATCACAATCACCCTGGGGTCTCACTATCACAATCACACTGGGGTCTCACTATCACAATCACACTGGGGTCTCAGTATCACAATCACACTGGGGTCTCAGTATCACAATCACACTGGGGTCTCACTATCACACTCACACTGGGGTCTCACTATCACATTCACACTGGGGTCTGACTATCACAATCACACTGGGGTCTGACTATCACTATCACACTGGGGTCTCACTATCACATTCACACTGGGGTCTCACTATCACACTCACACTGGGGTCTCACTATCACAATCACACTGGGGTCTCACTATCACATTCACACTGGAGTCTCACTATCACAATCACACTGGGATCTCACTATCACAATCACACTGGGGTCTCACTATCACACTCACACTGGGGTCTCACTATCACAATCACACTGGGGTCTCAGTATCACATTCACATTGGGGTCTCACTATCACACTCACACTGGGGTCTCACTATCACAATCACACTGGGGTCTCAGTATCACATTCACACTGGGGTCTCAGTATCACAATCACACTGGGGTCTCACTATCACAATCACACTGGGGTCTCACTATCACAATCACACTGGGGTCTCACTATCACACTCACACTGGGGTCTCACTATCACAATCACACTGGGGTCTCACTATCACACTCACACTGGGGTCTCAATATCACAATCACACTGGGGTCTCACTATCACATTCACACTGGGGTCTCACTATCACAATCACTCTGGGGTCTCACTATCACAATCACTCTGGGGTATTACTATCACACTGGGGTCTCACTATCACAATCACACTGGGGTCTCACTATCACAATCACACTGGGGTCTCACTATCACAATCACACTGGGGTCTCACTATCACAATCACACTGGGTTCTCACTATCACACTCACAGTGGGGTCTCACTATCACATTCACACTGGGGTCTCACTATCACAATCACACTGGGTTCTCACTATCACACTCACAGTGGGGTCTCACTATCACATTTACACTGGGGTCTCACTATCACACTGGGGTCTCACTATCACATTCACACTGGGGTCTCACTATCACATTCACAGTGGGGTCTCACTATCACAATCACACTGGGGTCTCACTATCACAATCACACTGGGGTCTCACTATCACAATCACACTGGGGTCTCACTATCACACTTATACTGGGGTCTCACTATCACAATCACACTGCGGTCTCACTATCACAATCACACTGGGGTCTCACTATCACAATCACACTGGGGTCTCACTATCACACTGGGGTCTCACTATCGCAATCACACTGGGGTCTCACTATCACAATCACACTGGGGTCTCACTATCACATTCACACTGGAGTCTCACTATCACAATCACACTGGGATCTCACTATCACAATCACACTGGGGTCTCACTATCACAATCACACTGGGGTCTCACTATCACACTCACACTGGGGTCTCACTATCACAATCACACTGGGGTCTCACTATCACAATCACACTGGGGTCTCAGTATCACATTCACACTGGGGTCTCAGTATCATAATCACACTGGGGTCTCACTATCACAATCCCACTGGGGTCTCACTATCACACTCACACTGGGGTCTCACTATCACAATCACACTGGGGTCTCACTATCACACTCACACTGGGGTCTGACTATCACAATCACACTGGGGTCTCACTATCACTATCACACTGGGTTCTCACTATCACATTCACACTGGGGTCTCACTATCACACTCACACTGGGGTCTCAGTATCACAATCACAGTGGGGTCTCACTATCACACTGGGGTCTCACTATCACAATCACACTGGGGTCTCACTATCACAATCACACTGGGGTCTCACTATCACAATCACACTGGGGTCTCACTATCACAATCACACTGGGGTCTCACTATCACAATCACACTGGGGTCTCACTATCACTATCACACTGGGGTCTCACTATCACAATCACACTGGGGTCTCAGTATCACAATCACACTGGGGTCTCAGTATCACAATCACACTGGGGTCTCACTATCACACTCACACTGGGGTCTCACTATCACATTCACACTGGGGTCTGACTATCACAATCACACTGGGGTCTGACTATCACTATCACACTGGGGTCTCACTATCACATTCACACTGGGGTCTCACTATCACACTCACACTGGGGTCTCACTATCACAATCACACTGGGGTCTCACTATCACATTCACACTGGAGTCTCACTATCACAATCACACTGGGATCTCACTATCACAATCACACTGGGGTCTCACTATCACACTCACACTGGGGTCTCACTATCACAATCACACTGGGGTCTCAGTATCACATTCACATTGGGGTCTCACTATCACACTCACACTGGGGTCTCACTATCACAATCACACTGGGGTCTCAGTATCACATTCACACTGGGGTCTCAGTATCACAATCACACTGGGGTCTCACTATCACAATCACACTGGGGTCTCACTATCACAATCACACTGGGGTCTCACTATCACACTCACACTGGGGTCTCACTATCACAATCACACTGGGGTCTCACTATCACACTCACACTGGGGTCTCAATATCACAATCACACTGGGGTCTCACTATCACATTCACACTGGGGTCTCACTATCACAATCACTCTGGGGTCTCACTATCACAATCACTCTGGGGTATCACTATCACACTGGGGTCTCACTATCACAATCACACTGGGGTCTCACTATCACAATCACACTGGGGTCTCACTATCACAATCACACTGGGGTCTCACTATCACAATCACACTGGGTTCTCACTATCACACTCACAGTGGGGTCTCACTATCACATTCACACTGGGGTCTCACTATCACAATCACACTGGGTTCTCACTATCACACTCACAGTGGGGTCTCACTATCACATTTACACTGGGGTCTCACTATCACACTGGGGTCTCACTATCACATTAACACTGGGGTCTCACTATCACATTCACAGTGGGGTCTCACTATCACAATCACACTGGGGTCTCACTATCACAATCACACTGGGGTCTCACTATCACAATCACACTGGGGTCTCACTATCACACTTATACTGGGGTCTCACTATCACAATCACACTGCGGTCTCACTATCACAATCACACTGGGGTCTCACTATCACAATCACACTGGGGTCTCACTATCACACTGGGGTCTCACTATCGCAATCACACTGGGGTCTCACTATCACAATCACACTGGGGTCTCACTATCACATTCACACTGGAGTCTCACTATCACAATCACACTGGGATCTCACTATCACAATCACACTGGGGTCTCACTATCACAATCACACTGGGGTCTCACTATCACACTCACACTGGGGTCTCACTATCACAATCACACTGGGGTCTCACTATCACAATCACACTGGGGTCTCAGTATCACATTCACACTGGGGTCTCAGTATCATAATCACACTGGGGTCTCACTATCACAATCCCACTGGGGTCTCACTATCACACTCACACTGGGGTCTCACTATCACAATCACACTGGGGTCTCACTATCACACTCACACTGGGGTCTCAATATCACAATCACACTGGGGTCTCACTATCACATTCACACTGGGGTCTCACTATCACAATCACTCTGGGGTCTCACTATCACAATCACTCTGGGGTCTCACTATCACACTGGGGTCTCACTATCACAATCACACTGGGGTCTCACTATCACAATCACACTGGGGTCTCACTATCACAATCACACTGGGGTCTCACTATCACACTGGGGTCTCACTATCACAATCACACTGGGGTCTCACTATCACAATCACACTGGGGTCTCACTATCACAATCACACTGGGGTCTCACTATCACATTCCCACTGGATTCTCACTATCACACTCACACTGGGTTCTCACTATCACACTCACAGTGGGGTCTCACTATCACAATCACACTGGGTTCTCACTATCACACTCACAGTGGGGTCTCACTATCACACTGGGGTCTCACTATCACACTCACACTGGGGTCTCAATATCACAATCACACTGGGGTCTCACTATCACATTCACACTGGGGTCTCACTATCACAATCACTCTGGGGTCTCACTATCACAATCACTCTGGGGTCTCACTATCACACTGGGGTCTCACTATCACAATCACACTGGGGTCTCACTATCACAATCACACTGGGTTCTCACTATCACACTCACACTGGGGTCTCACTATCACACTGGGGTCTCACTATCACAATCACACTGGGGTCTCACTATCACAATCACACTGGGGTCTCACTATCACAATCACACTGGGGTCTCACTATCACAATCACACTTGGGTCTCACTATCACACTCACATTGGGTTCTCACTATCACACTCACAGTGGGATCTCACTATCACATTCACACTGGGGTCTCACTATCACAATCACACTGGGTTCTCACTATCACACTCACAGTGGGGTCTCACTATCACATTTACACTGGGGTCTCACTATCACAATAACAGTGGGGTCTCACTATCACAATCACACCGGGGTCTCACTATCACAATCACACTGGGGTCTCACTATCACCATCACACCGGGGTCTCACTATCACAATCACACTGGGGTCTCACTATCACATTCACACTGGGGTCTCACTATCACAATCACACTGGGGTCTCACTATCACATTCACACTGGGGTCTCACTATCACACTTACATTGGGGTCTCACTATCACAATCACACTGGGGTCTCACTATCACAATCACCCTGGGGTCTCACTATCACAATCACACTGGGGTCTCACTATCACAATCACACTGGGGTCTCACTATCACAATCACACTGGGGTCTCACTATCACAATCACCCTGGGGTCTCACTATCACAATCACACTGGGGTCTCAGTATCACAATCACACTGGGGTCTCACTATCACTTTCACACTGGGGTCTCACTATCACAATCACTCTGGGGTCTCACTATCACAATCACACTGGGGTCTCACTATCACAATCACACTGGGGTCTCACTATCACTATCACACTGGGGTCTCACTATCACAATCACACTGGGGTCTCACTATCACAATCACACTGGGGTCTCACTATCACATTCACACTGGGGTCTCACTATCACATTCACACTGGGGTCTCACTATCACTATCACACGTGGGGTCCGTGGATTTCGGTCGCATTTTCTTGTGAATGTTTCCCGCATATGACATGTTAAAGCTTCACAATGTAATGGATTGATAATGGTCGGGGCTGGTATAGAACGAGAGGAGCACAACAAGTCACTCATTTGGTTTCTACCCGAGTTTTAGGATTAATATATATAGTTTAATGGGTTTTAACATATGTTTCACGGTATTATCTGTGGTGTTACATAGGACTGCAGGTGACATCTACTGCATTTTCTGTACTCAGAGATATCACTGTGTTATCTGTGGTGTTACGTAGGACTGCAGGTGACATCTACTACATTATCTGTACTCAGAGAGATATCACTGTGTTATCTGCGGTGTTACATAGGACTGCAGGTGACCTCTACTACATTATCTGTACTCAGAGATATCACTGTGTTATCTGTGGTGTTACATAGGACTGCAGGTGACATCTACTACATTATCTGTACTCAGAGATATCACTGTGTTATCTGTGGTGTTACATAGGACTGCAGGTGACATCTACTACATTATCTGTACTCAGAGAGATATCACTGTGTTATCTGTGGTGTTACATAGGACTGCAGGTGACATCCACTACATTATCTGTACTCAGAGATATCACTGTGTTATCTGTGGTGTTACATAGGACTGCAGGTGACATCTACTACATTATCTGTACTCAGAGATATCCCTGTGTTATCTGTGGTGTTACATAGGACTGCAGGTGACATCTACTACATTATCTGTACTCAGAGATATCCCTGTGTTATGTGTGGTGTTACATAGGACTGCAGGTGACATCTACTACATTATCTGTACTCAGATATATCACTGTGTTATCTGTGGTGTTACATAGGACTGCAGGTGATATCTACTACATTATCTGTACTCAGAGATATCACTGTGTTATCTGTGGTGTTACATAGGACTGCAGGTGACATCTACTACATTATCTGTACTCAGAGATATCCCTGTGTTATGTGTGGTGTTACATAGGACTGCAGGTGACATCTACTACATTATCTGTACTCAGAGATATCCCTGTGTTATCTGTGGTGTTACATAGGACTGCAGGTGACATCTACTACATTATCTGTACTCAGAGATATCACTGTGCTATCTGTGGTGTTACATAGGACTGCAGGTGACATCTACTACATTATCTGTACTCAGAGAGATATCACTGTGTTATCTGTGGTGTTACATAGGACTGCAGGTGACATCTACTACATTATCTGCACTCAGAGATATCACTGTGTTATCTGTGGTGTTACATAGGACTGCAGGTGACATCTACTACATTATCTGTACTCAGAGATATCACTGTGTTATCTGTGGTGTTACATGGGACTGCAGGTGACATCTACTACATTATCTGTACTCAGAGAGATATCACTGTGTTATCTGTGGTGTTACATAGGACTGCAGGGGACATCTACTACATTATCTGTACTCAGAGATATCACTGTGTTATCTGTGGTGTTACATAGGACTGCAGGTGACATCTACTACATTATCTGTACTCATAGAGATATCACTGTGTTATCTGTGGTGTTACATAGGACTGCAGGTGACATCTACTACATTATCTGTACTCAGAGAGATATCACTGTGTTATCTGTGGTGTTACATAGGACTGCAGGTGACATCTACTACATTATCTGTACTCAGAGAGATATCACTGTGTTATCTGTGGTGTTACATAGGACTGCAGGTGACATCTACTACATTATCTGTACTCAGAGAGATATCACTGTGTTATCTGTGGTGTTACATAGGACTGCAGGTGACATCTACTACATTATCTGTACTCAGAGAGATATCACTGTGTTATCTGTGGTGTTACATAGGACTGCAGGTGACATCTACTACATTATCTGTACTCAGAGAGATATCACTGTGTTATCTGTGGTGTTACATAGGACTGCAGGTGACATCTACTACATTATCTGTACTCAGAGATATCACTGTGTTATCTGTGGTGTTACATAGGACTGCAGGGGACATCTACTACATTATCTGTACTCAGAGAGATATCACTGTGTTATCTGTGGTGTTACATAGGACTGCAGGTGACATCTACTACATTATCTGTACTCAGAGAGATATCACTGTGTTATCTGTGGTGTTACATAGGACTGCAGGTGACATCTACTACATTATCTGTACTCAGAGAAATATCACTGTGTTATCTGTGGTGTTACATAGGACTGCAGGTGACATCTACTACATTATCTGTACTCAGAGATATCACTGTGTTATCTGTGGTGTTACATAGGACTGCAGGTGACATCTACTACATTATCTGTACTCAGATATCACTGTGTTATCTGTGGTGTTACATAGGACTGCAGGTGACATCTACTACATTATCTGTACTCAGAGAAATATCACTGTGTTATCTGTGGTGTTACATAGGACTGCAGGTGACATCTACTACATTATCTGTACTCAGAGATATCACTGTGTTATCTGTGGTGTTACATAGGACTGCAGGTGACATCTACTACATTATCTGTACTCAGAGATATCACTGTGTTATCTGTGGTGTTACATGGGACTGCAGGTGACATCTACTACATTATCTGTACTCAGAGAGATATCACTGTGTTATCTGTGGTGTTACATAGGACTGCAGGTGACATCTACTACATTATCTGTACTCAGAGATATCACTGTGTTATCTGTGGTGTTACATAGGACTGCAGGTGACATCTACTACATTATCTGTACTCAGAGATATCACTGTGTTATCTGTGGTGTTACATGGGACTGCAGGTGGCATCTACTACATTATCTGTACTCAGAGAGATATCACTGTGTTATCTGTGGCGTTACATAGGACTGCAGGTGACATCTACTACATTATCTGTACTCAGAGATATCACTGTGTTATCTGTGGTGTTACATAGGACTGCAGGTGACATCTACTACATTATCTGTACTCAGAGAGATATCACTGTGTTACCTGTGGTGTTACATAGGACTGCAGGTGACATCTACTACATTATCTGTACTCAGAGATATCACTGTGTTATCTGTGGTGTTACATAGGACTGCAGGTGACATCTACTACATTATCTGTACTCAGAGATATATCACTGTGTTATCTGTGGTGTTACATAGGACTGCAGGTGACATCTACTACATTATCTGTACTCAGAGATATCACTGTGTTATCTGTGCTGTTACATAGGACTGCAGGTGACATCTACTACATTATCTGTACTCAGAGATATCACTGTGTTATCTGTGGTGTTACATAGGACTGCAGGAGACATCTACTACATTATCTATACTCAGAGATATCACTGTGTTATCTGTGGTGTTACATAGGACTGCAGGTGACATCTACTACATTATCTGTACTCAGAGATATCACTGTGTTATCTGTGGTGTTACATAGGACTGCAGGTGACATCTACTACATTATCCGCACTCAGAGATATCACTGTGTTATCTGTGGTGTTACATAGGACTGCAGGTGACATCTACTACATTATCTGTACTCAGAGATATCACTGTGTTATCTGTGGTGTTACATAGGACTGCAGGTGACATCTACTACATTATCTGTACTCAGAGAGATATCACTGTGTTATCTGTGGCGTTACATAGGACTGCAGGTGACATCTACTACATTATCTGTACTCAGAGAGATATCACTGTGTTATCTGTGGTGTTACATAGGACTGCAGGTGACATCTACTACATTATCTGTACTCAGAGATATCACTGTGTTATCTGTGGTGTTACATAGGACTGCAGGTGACATCTACTACATTATCTGTACTCAGAGATATCACTGTGTTATCTGTGGTGTTACATAGGACTGCAGGTGACATCTACTACATTATCTGTACTCAGAGATATCACTGTGTTATCTGTGGTGTTACATAGGACTGCAGGTGACATCTACTACATTATCTGTACTCAGAGAGATATCACTGTGTTATCTGTGGTGTTACATAGGACTGCAGGTGACATCTACTACATTATCTGTACTCAGAGATATCACTGTGTTATCTGTGGTGTTACATAGGACTGCAGGGGACATCTACTACATTATCTGTACTCAGAGAGATATCACTGTGTTATCTGTGGTGTTACATAGGACTGCAGGTGACATCTACTACATTATCTGTACTCAGAGAGATATCACTGTGTTATCTGTGGTGTTACATAGGACTGCAGGGGACATCTACTACATTATCTATACTCAGAGAGATATCACTGTGTTATCTGTGGTGTTACATAGGACTGCAGGTGATATCTACTACATTATCTGTACTCAGATATCACTGTGTTATCTGTGGTGTTACATAGGACTGCAGGTGACATCTACTACATTATCTGTACTCAGAGAAATATCACTGTGTTATCTGTGGTGTTACATAGGACTGCAGGGGACATCTACTACATTATCTGTACTCAGAGATATCACTGTGTTATCTGTGGTGTTACATAGGACTGCAGGTGACATCTACTACATTATCTGTACTCAGAGAGATATCACTGTGTTATCTGTGGCGTTACATAGGACTGCAGGTGACATCTACTACATTATCTGTACTCAGAGATATCACTGTGTTATCTGTGGTGTTACATAGGACTGCAGGTGACATCTACTACATTATCTGTACTCAGAGATATCACTGTGTTATCTGTGGTGTTACATAGGACTGCAGGTGACATCTACTACATTATCTGTACTCAGAGAGATATCACTGTGTTACCTGTGGTGTTACATAGGACTGCAGGAGACATCTACTACATTATCTATACTCAGAGATATCACTGTGTTATCTGTGGTGTTACATAGGACTGCAGGTGACATCTACTACATTATCTGTACTCAGAGATATCACTGTGTTATCTGTGGTGTTACATAGGACTGTAGGTGACATCTACTACATTATCTGTACTCAGAGAGATATCACTGTGTTACCTGTGGTGTTACATAGGACTGCAGGAGACATCTACTACATTATCTATACTCAGAGATATCACTGTGTTATCTGTGGTGTTACATAGGACTGCAGGTGACATCTACTACATTATCTATACTCAGAGATATCACTGTGTTATCTGTGGTGTTACATAGGACTGCAGGTGACATCTACTACATTATCTGTACTCAGAGATATCACTGTGTTATCTGTGGTGTTACATAGGACTGCAGGTGATATCTACTACATTATCTGTACTCAGAGATATCACTGTGTTATCTGTGGTGTTACATAGGACTGCAGGTGATATCTACTACATTTTCTGTACTCAGAGATATCACTGTGTTTTCTGTGGTGTTACATAGGACTGCAGGTGACATCTACTACATTATCTGTACTCAGAGCTATCACTGTGTTATCTGTGGTGTTACATAGGACTGCAGGTGACATCTACTACATTATCTGTACTCAGAGAGATATCACTGTGTTATCTGTGGTGTTACATAGGACTGCAGGTGACATCTACTACATTATCTGTACTCAGAGAGATATCACTGTGTTATCTGTGGTGTTACATGGGACTGCAGGTGACATCTACTACATTATCTGTACTCAGAGAGATATCACTGTGTTATCTGTGGTGTTACATAGGACTGCAGGTGACATCTACTACATTATCTGTACTCAGAGATATCACTGTGTTATCTGCTGTGTTACATAGGACTGCAGGTGACATCTACTGCATTATCTGTACTCAGAGAGATATCACTGTGTTATCTGTGGTGTTACATAGGACTGCAGGTGACATCTACTACATTATCTGTACTCAGAGATATCACTGTGTTATCTGTGGTGTTACATAGGACTGCAGGTGACATCTGCTACATTATCTGTACTCAGAGAGATATCACTGTGTTATCTGTGGTGTTACATAGGACTGCAGGTCGGTGTGGGGGGTGTGTGGCGCCCTTGTCCTCTGGGTCCCGCAGTGTCTCGGGGCACAGTGTCTTTGGCTTTCCATTATCGGCGGCGCAGTGTTCTGCCGGGGATGAGCGGTGAAATCTCCAGGATGAATCCTCAGCTGCTGCAATCTCCGGGGGATTTAGGTGTTGGGGGGTGGATTGCCGGATCTCGGGGTGTTAGCCGAGCGCTCCATGTGTCATTACAAGGTGGATACAATAATTATTACATTTTAAAGTCTAAGGGTCATAGAAGCTTCGGAGAGGTCAGAGGTCACCGGCAGCGTGTGCGCTGTATCCGCGGAATAACTCCGCTTTATCCCTCTATATCAGGAGGATTAGGTGTAATGCCACCATATCCACGCCGTATATCCACGCCGCATCCAGTAACCCCTCAGTGCCCGCGACATCTGCACCTACTGTCACCATGTACATGCCTATGTCTTCTATGCAACCAGGGTCGGCATTGGGGGTGATGGGTTCCATTAGGCAGCGTTCCAGGGCCCCCAATCCATCAGGGGCCCCAGCTGGTGCAGGAGAGCGGCAGGCGGACATCAATGTCACGTGATCCTGATGTCACCAAAGGACCTAGATCCCATGGAAGTCTATAACCACTGAAGTAGCGGAGACCGTGTGTATGTATGTGCTCTGTGTATACATGTGTCTGTATGTGCTCTGTGTATACATGTGTCTGTATGTGCTCTGTGTATACATGTGTCTGTATGTGCTCTGTGTATACATGTGTCTGTATGTGCTCTGTGTATACATGTGTCTGTATGTATGTATGTGCTCTGTGTATACATGTGTCTGTATGTGCTCTGTGTATACATGTGTCTGTATGTATGTAGGTGCTCTGTGTATACATGTGTCTGTATGTATGTATGTGCTCTGTGTATACATGTGTCTGTATGTATGTATGTGCTCTGTGTATACATGTGTCTGTATGTGCTCTGTGTATACATGTGTCTGTATGTGCTCTGTGTATACATGTGTCTGTATGTAGGTGCTCTGTGTATACATGTGTCTGTATGTGCTCTGTGTATACATGTGTCTGTATGTGCTCTGTGTATACATGTGTCTGTATGTGCTCTGTGTATACATGTGTCTGTATGTGCTCTGTGTATACATGTGTCTGTATGTATGTATGTGCTCGGTGTATACATGTCTGTATGTAGGTGCTCTGTGTATACATGTGTCTGTATGTAGGTGCTCTGTGTATACATGTGTCTGTATGTATGTATGTGCTCGGTGTATACATGTGTCTGTATGTATGTATGTGCTCGGTGTATACATGTCTGTATGTAGGTGCTCTGTGTATACATGTGTCTGTATGTAGGTGCTCTGTGTATACATGTGTCTGTATGTATGTATGTGCTCGGTGTATACATGTCTATATGTAGGTGCTCGGTGTATACATGTGTCTGTATGTAGGTGTTCTGTGTATACATGTGTCTGTATGTAGGTGCTCTGTGTATACATGTGTCTGTATGTATGTATGTGCTCGGTGTATACATGTCTGTATGTAGGTGCTCGGTGTATACATGTCTGTATGTAGGTGCTCTGTGTATACATGTGTCTGTATGTATGTGCTCTGTGTATACATGTGTCTGTATGTAGGTGCTCTGTTTATACATGTGTCTGTATGTAGGTGTTCTGTGTATACATGTGTCTGTATGTAGGTGCTCTGTGTATACATGTGTCTGTATGTATGTGCTCTGTGTATACATGTGTCTGTATGTAGGTGTTCTGTGTATACATGTGTATGTATGTAGGTGTTCTGTGTATACATGTGTCTGTATGTAGGTGCTCTGTGTATGCATGTGTCTGTATGTATGTGCTCTGTGTATACATGTGTCTGTATGTAGGTGCTCTGTTTATACATGTGTCTGTATGTAGGTGTTCTGTGTATACATGTGTCTGTATGTAGGAGCTCTGTGTATACATGTGTCTCTATGTAGGTGTTCTGTGTATACATGTGTCTGTATGTAGGTGCTCTGTGTATACATGTGTCTGTCTGTATGTGCTCTGTGTATACATGTGTCTGTATGTAGGTGCTCTGTTTATACATGTGTCTGTATGTAGGTGTTCTGTGTATACATGTGTCTGTATGTAGGTGCTCTGTGTATACATGTGTCTGTATGTATGTGCTCTGTGTATACATGTGTCTGTATGTAGGTGTTCTGTGTATACATGTGTATGTATGTAGGTGCTCTGTGTATACATGTGTCTGTATGTAGGTGCTCTGTGTATACATGTGTCTGTATGTATGTGCTCTGTGTATACATGTGTCTGTATGTAGGTGCTCTGTGTATACATGTGTCTGTATGTATGTGCTCTGTGTATACATGTGTCTGTATGTAGGTGTTCTGTGTATACATGTGTATGTATGTAGGTGCTCTGTGTATACATGTGTCTGTATGTAGGTGCTCTGTGTATACATGTGTCTGTATGTAGGTGCTCTGTGTATACATGTGTCTGTATGTATGTGCTCTGTGTATACATGTGTCTGTATGTAGGTGTTCTGTGTATACATGTGTATGTATGTAGGTGTTCTGTGTATACATGTGTCTGTATGTAGGTGTTCTGTGTATACATGTGTCTGTATGTATGTGCTCTGTGTATACATGTGTCTGTATGTAGGTGTTCTGTGTATACATGTGTATGTATGTAGGTGTTCTGTGTATACATGTGTCTGTATGTAGGTGCTCTGTGTATACATGTGTCTGTATGTATGTGCTCTGTGTATACATGTGTCTGTATGTAGGTGTTCTGTGTATACATGTGTATGTATGTAGGTGCTCTGTGTATACATGTGTCTGTATGTAGGTGCTCTGTGTATACATGTGTCTGTATGTAGGTGTTCTGTGTATACATGTGTCTGTATGTATGTGCTCTGTGTATACATGTGTCTGTATGTAGGTGTTCTGTGTATACATGTGTATGTATGTAGGTGTTCTGTGTATACATGTGTCTGTATGTAGGTGCTCTGTGTATACATGTGTCTGTATGTATGTGCTCTGTGTATACATGTGTCTGTATGTAGGTGTTCTGTGTATACATGTGTCTGTATGTAGGTGTTCTGTGTATACATGTGTATGTATGTAGGTGCTCTGTGTATACATGTGTCTGTATGTAGGTGTTCTGTGTATACATGTGTCTGTATGTATGTGCTCTGTGTATACATGTGTCTGTATGTAGGTGTTCTGTGTATACATGTGTCTGTATGTAGGTGTTCTGTGTATACATGTGTATGTATGTAGGTGTTCTGTGTATACATGTGTCTGTATGTAGGTGTTCTGTGTATACATGTGTATGTATGTATGTGCTCTGTGTATATGTAATGCCTGCCTGGATCCACAGACTCAGATGGGCTGTAATAGACAGGCTAGAGGGAAGCCCCTCACCAAGCAGGACCCCCAGAACCCTGAAACCCTTTAACCCCTATACAGGGATGTGGAATTACACAGGGCCCTGGAGATCACTACCTGTGGAAGGCTGCAGTCCGGAGAGTAGTTGTCAGGCAGGGTCAAACCAGGAATAGCCGAACAGGGACAGAATCGGCAGGCAAGGACGTAAACAGAAAACGGAGCAGTGGTCAAATCCGGATCGGGCAGCGAGGTACAAAACAGCAGCAGGAGGGTGGTCAGGGAACAAGCGGTAATCAGCACACAGGAATCACTATACAAATAAGACAGGAACCAGGACTAGAACTATCTCTGGCAGTGGTCAGAGGACAGGAGGGGGAATAAGAAGGGTGTGGTGTCTTCCCATTGGCTGCAAGTGAATAATGGCAACTTCAGCTGGAAGACACACGCCACCCACAGTCAGCCAGTGGTACTGCAGGTTCCAGGGAAACCCAGCCTTGTGGATGAGCGGAGCCTGTGCTCAGCAGAGCCACAGGCACCGACTCCTCTCCCATCATCAGCACTATCCATGGCGGGAACACAGCATCGCCTGGTGATCGGAGCGGAAGTCGCAGGAGCGGACTCCGGTGGAGACATGACAGTATACATGTGTCTATATGTAGGTGCTCTGTGTATACATGTGTCTGTATGTAGGTGCTCTGTGTATACATGTGTCTGTATATATGTTGTCTGTGTACTCGTGTCTGTATGTATGTTGTCTGTGTACTTGTGTATGTATGTAGGTGCTCTGTGTATACATGTGTCTGTATGTAAGTGCTCTGTGTATTCATGTGCCTATATGTAGGTGCTCTGTGTATACATGTGTTTGTATGTAGGTGCTCTGCGTATACATGTGTCTGTATGTAAGTGCACTGTGTATTCATGTGCCTGTATATAGGTGTTCTGTGTATACATGTGTCTGTATGTAGGTGCTCTGTGTATACATGTGTCTCTATGTATGTAGGTGCTCTGTGTATACATGTGTCTGTATGTAAGTGCTGTGTATTTATGTGCCTGTATGTAGGTGCTCTGTGTATACATGTGTCTGTATGTAGGTGCTCTGCGTATACATGTGTCTGTATGTAAGTGCACTGTGTATTCATGTGCCTGTATATAGGTGTTCTGTGTATACATGTGTTTGTATGTAGGTGCTCTGTGTATACATGTGTCTCTATGTATGTAGGTGCTCTGTGTATACATGTGTCTGTATGTAAGTGCTGTGTATTTATGTGCCTGTATGTAGGTGCTCTGTGTATACATGTGTCTGTATGTAGGTGCTCTGCGTATACATGTGTCTGTATGTAGGTGCTCTGCGTATACATGTGTCTGTATGTAAGTGCACTGTGTATTCATGTGCCTGTATATAGGTGTTCTGTGTATACATGTGTTTGTATGTAGGTGCTCTGTGTATACATGTGTCTCTATGTATGTAGGTGCTCTGTGTATACATGTGTCTGTATGTAAGTGCTGTGTATTTATGTGCCTGTATGTAGGTGCTCTGTGTATACATGTGTCTGTATGTAGGTGTACATCTGTCTGTTGTAGGTGCTCTGCTTTAATCACATGTTGTGGGGAGGCCTATCACATCTGCACCCCTCCTACTTATGTTGGTGGAATCCTTCTACCCATGCAAGCTATAGTTTATTCTACGTTGGTCTGTGAGGTGTGGTGTCCCAGACACGACTCCGAATGGTGTACCCGTATAGGGAGTTCCAGCCCCTGTACACACTCAACAAAAACCCCTTGAGAAAGAGGTGACCAATTAATAGCAAAAATCCGTACCAGACTAGATAACTCCTTCACTTCCACCCCAGTAGATCGAGCAAACTGTTCATCAATTAGGTTTGCCCCTAAACCACTATCCCGAAAGACCGTAATAGGGACATGTAGACCCTTAACCTCAACACTTGCTTTTATTAAACATAGACACCACATGGGAGGAAATAAGTAGACCCAGGTTGGAATCCCCCAACCTACCTGCGTCTAAAAGTTTTCCAACTGCCATATTTCCTTGGGCAGAGAGGGACAGGTACTGACAAAATGTCCTCTGTTTGCCACAGAAAAAACAAACTCCTCCCCTTTTAGGAGCAGTGGAGTTTCTCTCCATGTGACGTCCCTTCAAGCTGCATGGGCTCGGGTGAGGCCTCCGGAGGTAATGTCAGTACAGTAACCTCCTCACATGGGACGTCCCTCCAAGCTGCATGGGCTCGGGTGAGGCCTCCGGAGGTAATGTCTGTACAGTAACCCCCCTCACATGGGACGTTCCTCCAAGCTGCATGGGCTGAGGTGAGACCTCCGGAGGTAATGTCTGTACAGTAACCTCCTCACATGGGACGTCCCTCCAAGCTGCATGGGCTCGGGTGAGGTCTCCGGAGGTAATGTCTGTACAGTAACCTCCTCACATGGGACATCCCTCCTAGCTGCATGGGCTCGGGTGAGGCCTCCGGAAGTAATGTCTGTACAGTAACCTCCTCACATGGGACATCCCTCCTAGCTGCATGGGCTCGGGTGAGACCTCCGGAGGTAATGTCTGTACAGTAACCTCCTCACATGGGACGTCCCTCCAAGCTGCATGGGCTCGGGTGAGGTCTCCGGAGGTAATGTCTGTACAGTAACCTCCTCACATGGGACGTCCCTCCAAGCTGCATGGGCTCGGGTGAGGCCTCCGGAGGTAATGTCAGTACAGTAACCTCCTCACATGGGACGTCCCTCCAAGCTGCATGGGCTCGGGTGAGGCCTCCGGAGGTAATGTCTGTACAGTAACCTCCTCACATGGGACATCCCTCCTAGCTGCATGGGCTCGGGTGAGGCCTCCGGAAGTAATGTCAGTACAGTAACCTCCTCACATGGGACGTTCCTCCAAGCTGCATGGGCTGAGGTGAGACCTCCGGAGGTAATGTCGGTACAGTAACCTCCTCACATGGGACGTCCCTCCAAGCTGCATGGGCTCAGGTGAGGCCTCCAGAGGTAATGTCTGTACAGTAACCTCCTCACATGGGATGTCCCTCCAAGCTGCATGGGCTCAGGTGAGGTCTCTGGAGATAATGTCTGTACAGTGACCTCCTCACATGGGACGTCCCTCCAAGCTGCATGGGCTCGGGTGAGGTCTCCGGAGGTAATGTCTGTACAGTAACCTCCTCACATGGGACGTCCCTCCAAGCTGCATGGGCTCAGGTGAGGTCTCCGGAGGTAATGTCAGTACAGTAACCTCCTCACATGGGACGTCCCTCCAAGCTGCATGGGCTCGGGTGAGGCCTCCGGAGGTAATGTCTGTACAGTGACCTCCTCACATGGGACGTCCCTCCAAGCTGCATGGGCTCGGGTGAGGCCTCCGGAGGTAATGTCTGTACAGTGACCTCCTCACATGGGACGTCCCTCCAAGCTGCATGGGCTCGGGTGAGGCCTCTGGTGGTAATGTCTGTACAGTAACCTTCTCACATGGGACGTCCCTCCAAGCTGCATGGGCTCAGGTGAGGTCTCTGGAGGTAATGTCTGTACAGTAACCCCCTCACATGGGACGTCCCTCTGTTAAAAATATACTCTTAAATATATTTTTCTTCAAATACGTGATGAGCGCATGAAAGAAAGAACTTAAAAAAAATGTAAAAATAAATGTATTTTATATCTGATAAAATTGGTTGCCAAATTATAAAGTTGCAGTTCAGTTACAGAAAGGAAAAATAATATTCTTCGTTAGCTTACGTAAAAAAGTTCAATTAGTCCATACTAATCAATAGAAATATTCATCCATCTTTCCTTGGTTCCTGAATAGACGCAAGGATGATATGCTGTAGGCCTGACAGGCATGTCTTGCTTCATAGAGGGATGGATCCGTTGAACAGGCTCTCAGTAGCCTGACATGTGCTTGTGTGTGCCAGCGCCCCTCCCTCCGTGTCATATTTATACAACTGTCCAAACCCATATAGGGTTATTCTGTTGAGCACAGTTACACATAATATAATCCTCCCCAAACTAAATTAATACATCATTAAAATAACAGATCTTCTTTCCTTTTTTGGCGATGGTGGATTTATGTCAATAATAATGAATAATAATAATAATAATAATCAATTTGCATTATTCATGTTTTATGTTCAACAATATAATAATGTGGATTCATGTTATGGTAGTCCGTGACTGTCAATCATATATAATACATAATTATACTTTCCTAAACCTAAAAAAATGCAAAACAGATCCGGTCACCATCTGATGTCCTCTGGGATGATATCTTCTTATCTCCGATGTAATCTGGCATAAACACAGTCTTTTGAAATAGATCATTTCTTAAAAGATGAATGGTTATCGATTTGATAAAGTCCCATATTGCATTTATCATTGTTAGATCCATAAACTTTATTCTTTTTGCAAAGTCCATATATTTAATCAAAGTCCATACTCAATGTTGATAACCCACAGTTCATATGTGTAGAAAAATAGCATAGGCCTCTGATATCTGTGCAGTGTAATTTACATTAGTCACCTTTATCCTCCATGCTGCCTGATGTCATTCTTGGAACAGGTGTTGAGACGTTCTTGGTCAGCACGACAGGGGTTAACTTTAACACTTTATTGCTCTCCTTGGTAACTGTGGTGAGGTCTTAATGCACAGAACATGTGTTGTAACATTGTCCATCCTGGCACCATAAGATCACCGTCTTTGCTGAGGTCCAGAAGTGGTAAGTGTTTTGTATTTAACAGTCTTATTTGAGACGTTACCTTTTGGACCTTTGAGTATCAGCTTTTACAACTTTTTTGTGGAATTCCTTTTTACTTTAGAAGAATTAATAAAAGTCTTTTATCTTTCTGTAATCTTGATTGAAGACTTCATTCCCTAATCTAGACACCAAATCTGGTAATAATACTACCACTAATAAATGTCACAGCGTATCATAACTCTAATACTATAATACCATGTCATTATTATTATCGTAGAAGTATTAATATAATTGATACTTAGAATGATAAAATAATATTGCATAATGGTATAGACGATAGTATTTCATGTAATAACCTTTTTTGTCATTGGTGTAATTACCTTTCCAACCCATAGGTGGCAATGTGTTTGAATGTAACCAAAATGTAATATAAAATAATATAATGTGTACCTATAACATGTACCATATTATAAATATGAAAGGCAACAATGTGGCTTATTTAGTTAGATCATTTGTAAAATGCTAAACCAAAGCAAATAACCTTTTAGAAAAGACTGGATGATTCCATCAAAACACAATATTACTCATTATAAATGATTATTATTGATTAAAAATATAATATATTATATATGAAGGTAAACCTAGATGTACCTCGATCTTCCATCTTTATTACTCTAATTTATTTGATTTTTCTATTATTTATTAAATAACCTACTATATAAGTAAATGTGTAACTAGGAAGTAAATAATTAAATATATTGATGAATGAAGTGTTCTTTTCTTCCAAAAATTGGAACTTTCCTTTTTAAATATTATTCGTATACAGAGATCAAATTATTAATTTATAAAATCTAACTATCATTTAACTAAATAAAAATATAACTTTATAATAATAGGCCAGACCGCATATCAAATATACAAGTTGGGGGTTACTTGGGGAATAGTGATCACAAAATAATAAGTTTTCATGTATTCTTTAGTAAGATGTATAGTAGAGGGGCTACAAGGACACTAAACTTCAGGAAAGCAAATTTTAAACGGTTGAGAGATGATCTTAGTGCAACAAACTGGGATGATGTACTAAGTAATAAAAGTACACAAAGCAAATGGGAGACTTTTATGAGTATCCTGAATAGGGCTTGTGCAGAAAATATACCCTATGGGAACAAACATGCTAGAAATAGGAGGAAACCCCTATGGCTAAATAGAGCTGTAAGGGAAGCAATAAAAGAAAAACAGAAAGCCTTAAAAGAGTTAAACAGGGTAGGTAGTGATGAGGCATTATATAATTATAGAAAATTAAATAAAATATGTAAAAAGCAAATTAAGTTGGCTAAGTTTGAGACAGAGAGACTCATTGCGAGAGAAAGTAAAAATAATCCTAAAATATTCTTTAAACAGTAAAAACTGAAAAGCGATAGTGTTGGCCCCCTTAAAAATAGTCTTGGTGAAATGGTGGAAGGGGATGAGGGTAAAGCCAACCTGCTGAATGACTTTTTTTCTACGGTTTTTATACAAGAAAATGCCATGGCAGATGACATGACCAGTGATACCATAAATTCACCCTTGAATATTACCTGCTTAACCCAGCAGGAAGTACGCCGCCGCCACGAAATCACTAAGGGTGACAAATCTCCGGGCCCGGATGGCTACACCCCAGAGTACTACAGGAATTGAGTTCTGTGATAGATAGACCATTATTTTTAATCTTCACAGATTCCTTAATAACAGGGTCGGTACCGCAGGACTGGCGCATAGCAAATGTGGTGCCAATATTCAAAAAGGGGACAAAAACTGAGCCGGGAAATTATAGGCCGGTAAGTTTAACCTCTACGGTTGGTAAAATCCTTGAGGGTTTCTTGAGAGATGCTATACTGGAGTATCTCAAGAAAAATAACCTTATGACAGAGATCAACATGGGTTTATGAGGGATCGATCCTGTCAAACTGATCAGCTTCTATGAAGAGGTAAGTTCAAGCCTGGACCAGGGAAATGCAGTGGATGTTGTGTATATGGACTTTTCAAAAGCTTTTGATACGGTGCCACACAAAAGGTTGGTACATAAAATGAGAATAATGGGGATAGGGGAAAATATGTGTAACTGGGTTAAAAACTGGCTCAGTGATAGGAAACAAAGGGTGGTTATTAATGGTACGTACTCGGACTGGGTCTCAGTTCATAGTGGGGTACCACAGGGGTCAGTATTGGGCCCGCTTCTATTCAACATATTTATAAATGACCTTGTTGGGGGCATGCGGAGTAGAATTTCAATATTTGCAGATGATACTAAACTCTGCAGGGTAATCAATACAGAGGAGGATAATTTTATATTACAGGGAGATTTATGTAAATTGGAGGATTGGGCTGAGAAGTGGCAATTGAAGTTTAATGTAGATAAATGTAAGGTCATGCACTTGGGTAGAGGAAATAACATTTATGATTATGTACTTAATTGTAGAACACTGGGTAAAACAGACACAGAAAAAGACTTGGGTGTATGGGGGGATGGTAAACTTCACTTTAGTGGCCAGTGTCAGGCAGCTGCTGCCAGGGCTAATAAAATAATGGGATGTATTAAAAGAGGTAGAAGTGTTCATGAAAAAAATATAGTTCTACCTCTGTACAAGTCACTAGTGCGACCGCACTTATATACTGTGTACAATTCTGGTCACCGATATATAAGAAGGACATAGCTGAACTGGAGGGTGCAGAGAAGACCACCAAGATTATTAGAGGAATGGGGGGGCTGCAATACCAAGACAGGAAAAACGAAGGCTTAGGGGGGATCTAATCACAATGTATAAATATATGAGGGGACAGTACAGAGACCTTTCCAAAGATCTTTTTACACCTAGGCCTGCGACTGGAACACGGGGGCATCAGCTACGTCTTGAGGAAAGAAGGTTTAATCATAATCACAGACGAGGATTCTTTACTGTACGAGCAGTGAGACTATGGAACTCTCTGCCGCATGATGTTGTAATGAGTGATTCACTACTAACATTTAAGCAGAGCCTGGATGCCTTTCCTGAAAAATGTAATATTACCAGTTATGTATATTAGATTTTATGACAGGGTATTGATCCAGGGAACTAGTCTGATTGCCGGATGTGGACGAAGGAAGGACATTTTTTCCCCATTGGAACTTGTTTGCCACATTGGGTTTTTTTTGCCTCCCTCTGGATCAACATGTTAGGCTACGGGTTGAACTAGATGGACTTAGGGGCACTTTGCACACTGCGACATCACAGGTGCGATGTCGGTGGGGTCAAATTGAAAATGACGCACTTCCGGCATCGCATGCGACATCGCAGTGTGTAAAGGCTGGATGATACGATTAACGAGCGCAAAAGCGTCGTAATCGTATCATCGGTGCAGCGTCGGCGTAATCCATGATTACGCTGACGCGACGGTCCGATGTTGTTCCTCGCTCCTGCGGCAGCACACATCGCTGTGTGTGAAGTCGCAGGAGCGAGGAACGTCTCCTACCGGCCTCACTGCGGCTTCCGTAGGATATGCGGAAGGAAGGAGGTGGGCAGGATGTTTACATCCTGCTCATCTCCGCCCCTCCGCTCTGATTGGCCGCCTGCCGTGTGACGTTGCAGTGACGCCGCACGACCCGCCCCCTTAACAAGGAGGCGGGTCGCCGGCCACAGGGACGTCGCACGGCAGGTGAGTGTGTGTGTGAAGCTGGCGTAGCGATAACTTTCGCTACGCCAGCTATCACCACATATCGCTGCTGCGACGGGGGCGGGCACTATCGCACTCGGCATCGCAGCATCGGCCTGCGATGTCGTAGTGTGCAAAGCCCGCCTTAGAGTCTCCCTTCAACCTTAAAAACTATGATACTATGATACTATGATACTATGATACTATGAACTTTGATTTACTATCACTACTTTTAAATATATATTATGCTAAATGAACATTATATATATATATATATATATATATATATATATATATATATATATATATATATATATATATATATATATATACGTAATGCATAGATTCACTGTATATAAATAATTATGAATATCAAATACGAATCACCATATTTTATTAATTCAGAAATCCCCTTCTACCCAAACTGAAGACCAACCTAAGTTTTTCTTCCAGGATCCGATCTATTATAGTCATTTTCCAACCATTTGAATCTCTGAAATTATTTTGCAACTCCGCTAATTCATGAGACGAAATATCTTTTTCAGGAGAGTTCATCACCTGTTTCTGTCTGTCAGGGATTTTAAAAATAACTTGTCTAAGATCATCAGTATCAGATCGATTGTATGATTTCTAATTTACATGCAATTTCCTACGAATTTCATACATTTTGTCACAGGAATATTTGGATCTGGGAGACACTGTTGGTTTTTCACAGAATTTTTCCTTTTTTAGTTTCATAGAATTAATTTCTGTTTTAATTGAGTTTGATGATTTCTAACAAAATCAATATATTGGGTACTTTCGAATAGATTCCGTTTCTTTAAAGCGATAGCACGGGTTTTAGTATCAAAAATTTTATTACATTTCTTGACAAACAAATGTACCATTTCATTCGGTCTGACATTTGGAATGACCGTCCTATATAAACGTTCAAAAACTGACATAAATGAGAACGTACTTTCATTCTGTTCAATTTGTAATTCCTTCAACATCTCATAATTTGGATTAGATTAATTCCTTTCACAGAAGATGAGATTTCTCAGCCTTGTGATTTCGTCATCATTTGAACAATCAAATGTCTCATTGTCAGAAGACTTTTTTAATGCGAGCTGTCTGAAAAATGTTGGGGTATCCACATTTGGAATACCTGAGTCTTCTCACCATCGGTTAAATTTAATTTTTCAACAAAGCTTTCAAATATTTCTGAATTTTTACATACATGTATTTTGGGATTATACACAGCAATTAATTTGCATAAATCCAAAAGATTTTTCCGAAGTTTAATTCCTAATTTAGCCTGTTCTATTTTTAGAAACTGATCTCCGCCATTTCCACCTCTCTGCACATGTCCTTCACTAACAACTTTTTGCACGTCTCCTACTCTGGCTCCTCCCCCTTCTGGCTTCTCTATGCCATTTCCTGCTTCTTTTCTGGTGTCCTGAAGGTCACCTTCAATAGACAGCACATGTCTGTGGCCATCTTCATTAGCAACATTACAGTCAGAATTCACAATATCACTTACTGACATTTCAGGTTGTCCATTTCCACCATTTTTACATTTTTCTAACACTAACTTGTGAAATTCATAGACTAAATGACAGACTTTCTTGATTTTCTGTTTCTCTCTATTAAAAGACATTGCACATTCTACACGTGAATTCTCAAGTTCACATTCCCCATAAAGGCTTACCCAGAGCGTCTCTACATTAGAAATATCTGAATATGTGAACTGTATTTACTTTGTTTAGAATAAGAAGAGATAAAATCCATTTTCTTACCTGGAATTATAATCAGCACTTGTAGACCTTCTTATGGACTGACTTATTCTTTTTCCTCCCAAGACACGTCAAAGGATTATCATCTGTGGCTTTGTAAACTCTTTAAAGTTCATTTAAAAAAAGATTCATGCGACTTGACTTATCTGTATTTCCTAGGTCCCGCGTGATTTTTATAAATTGTCGATTCCTGACACTTTGCAAGAGGTGTTCATTACTTCTGTCCCCCGTTGTGCAAAGTGAAGGAATAAGTAAATAAAACACATAGCTGGCTCACCAAATCTTAAAAATATACTCTTAAATATATTTTTCTTCAAATACCTGATAAGTGCATGAAAGAAAGAACTTCAAAAAATGTAAAAATAAATGTATTTTATGTCTGAAAAAATGGTTGCCAAATTATAAAGTTGCAGTTCAAAAAATAATATTCTTCGTTAGCTTACGTAAAAGAGTACGTTCAATTAGTCCATACTAATCAATAGAAATATTCATCCATCTTTCCTTGGTTCCTGAATAGACGCAAGGATGATATGCTGTAGGCCTGACAGGCATGTCTTGCTTCGTGGAGGGCTGGATCCATTGAACAGGCTTTCAGTAGCCTGACATGTGCTTGTGTGTGCCAGCGCCACTCCCTCCGTGTCATATTTATACAACTGTCCAAACCCATATAGGGTTATTCTGTTGAGCACAGTTACACATGATGTAATCCTCTATCTGGAAAAATCCAAATAGAATATGTATACCATACTATGTCAGCATTTATTTATGTTCAATACAGATATCTTAATATTTATTCCTTATAAGAACTGTTATCAATAAGCTATGCCCTCCAATATAGACAGAATTGTGAACATTATAATATGTCCTATTATAAAATGTTTGATAACTAGATGTATTAATTTTAATGTTTTTACACCCTCCAAGCTGCATGGGCTCGGGTGAGGCCTCCGGAGGTAATGTCAGTACAGTAACCTCCTCACATGGGACGTCCCTCCAAGCTGCATGGGCTCGGGTGAGGCCTCCGGAGGTAATGTCAGTACAGTAACCTCCTCACATGGGACATCCCTCAAAGCTGCATGGGCTCAGGTGTGGCCTCGGGAGGTGATGTATTCAGCCCAATAATCCTCTGCTGGCCGGTTCCCCTTGTGCATGGAATGGATTTTAGACTCGGCTAAAGATACTTTGTCTGGATCATCATAGATGAGATTGAGTGCTGAGAAAAACCCGTCCACCAACAAAACAAAGTGACTCGAGGCTAAGAATAAGCCAATGCTTGTGGGCCTCCGCTCGAGAGCGAGACCACAATACCCACCCGCTGGGCCTTACTACCAGAGGAGGGGGGGATGTAAACGAAAGCATAAAGTACATACTTCTCTAAGGATAAAAGCTGGCTGATCTCCCCTGAAAATCTCTCCAGGAGGGGCAGTTTGGGTTCCGATGCTCCAGCAACCAGAAGCTGGTGTGGTGGAGTGAGCTTATTTTTTGTACCACCCCCTTTAAATACGCCACCTAGAGAGACAATGTATGCAATTTCCTCAATAACACAGCAACCGGGTCCATGCTGGAATATAAACTATGGCCAGCTATAATGTAACAATCACTATGGGATTGCGGGGAACCATGGCTTCTAATCCGTCCCTGTAGCCAGGGGAGTCCTATGCTATCTCTAATCTTAGGGATGTTCCTAATGGTAGAGAGGCCTGAGTCTCCTTCCTGGCCCTGCTCCTGACTAGAGATGAGCGAACCGGTCGTGGTTCGGCTCGAGTTCGGTGCGTCGAACGGAGGTCCCGTTCGAGTTCGAGTTCGACGAACCGAACTCGAACCGCATAGGAAACAATGGCAGGCATTCACAAACACATAAAAACACCTAGAAAACACCCTCGAAGGTGTCCAAAAGGTGACAAACAACTCACAACACAACACAAACACATGGGAAAGTGACAAGGACATATACTCATGCGAAAACAAAAGAGCTGGACAAGGAAAAAGAGGAGGAGACACAGATATAGGCATGGCACGCCCTTCTAAAATCATGTAAAACACCGCAAGATGACTCCAAGCGGAGTCTCCCTTTTTTCCAAAAATTGGGGCCCACACACACCCACCCCTTCAGTGGCAGCACTTGTGCCCCAGTTGTACACTTCACAGCTAGATTTTGCATCAAGCACATTCAAAAATACCCCATCCTTAACCGTCCCCAGGATGACACCGGGGTAGGTAGCAAAGTCTTTCCTGATCCCAGCTCTGTTCATCTTGGCTACTTTTAAAAACACAGCAAGCAAGGGTTACTCCAAGCGGAGTCTCCCTTTTTTCCAAAACTTGGGCCCCACACACACCCACCCCTTCAGTGGCAGCAGTTGTGCCCCAGTTGTACACTTCACAGCTAGATTTGCATCAAGCACATTCAAAAATACGCCATACTTAACCATCCCCAGGATGACACCGGGGTAGGTAGCAAAGTCTTTGCTGAACCATGACTTGTTCATCTTGGCTCCTTTTAAAAAACACTGTAAGCAAGGGTTACTCCAAGCGGAGTCTCCCTTTTTTCCAAAAATTGGGCCCCACACACACCCACCCCTTCAGTGGCAACAGTTGTGCCCCAGTTGTACACTTCACAGCTAGATTTGCATCAAGCACATTCAAAAATACGCCATTCTTAACCGTCCCCAGGATGACACCGGGGTAGGTAGATAAAGTCTTTGCTGAACCATGACTTGTTCATCTTGGCTCCTTTTAAAAAACACAGCAAGCAAGGGTTACTCCAAGCGGACTCTCCCTTTTTTTAAAAAAATTGGGCCATACAGACACCTACCCCATCAGTGGCAGCACTTGTGCCCTAGTTGCAAACAGGATGTTTTGATTTGCATCAAGCACATTCCAAATCTACAAGCATTTACTCTCCCCAGGATGACACAGGGGTAGTAAATTCCTTCTGGATCCATGACTTGTCACTGGACAGACGCGTGCGCTTATCTGTCAGCACACACCCAGCAGCACTGAAGACACGTTCAGAGACAACGCTGGCAGCTGGACACGACAAGATCTCCAAGGCGTAAGTGGAGAGCTCTGGCCATTTTTCAAGATTTGAAGCCCAACATGAGCAAGGCTCCATTTGCAAAGTCATGGCATCGATGTTCATTTGGAGATACTCCTGTATCATCCTCTCCAGCCGTTGACTATGTGTCAGACTTGTTGTCTCTGGTGGCCTTGCAAAGGATGGTCTAAAAAAATTATGAAAGATTCCATAAAATTGGTGTTACCAGCACCAGATACGGTGCTACTGGTACGGGTAGACTGTTGAAGATGATGAGACCGTCCCATGTTTGTCAAGTTACAACTGGGAGATTCACTCCCTGCACCTGCACGGTTGTTTGGTGGAAAAGCCGAGCTAAGATCGAGTAACAGCTTCTGCTGATACTCCTGCATACGTGCGTCCCTTTCTATGGCTGGAATTATGTCACAAAATTTGGACTTGTACCGGGGATGTAATAGTGTGGCAATCCAGTAGTCATCATCACTTCTAATTTTGACAATACGAGGGTCATGTTGGAGGTAGTGCAGCAAGAAGGCACTCATGTGTCTTGCGCAGCCATGCGGACCAAGTCCACGCTGTGTTTGTGGCATAGAGGTGCTAACTGTTCCTTCTTCCTCTGACATCTCCCCCCAACCTCTTTCAACTGAAATTTGACCAAGGTCTCCCTCATCCGCTGAGTCTTCCATGTCCATAGACAGTTCGTCCTCCATTTCTTCATGTTCTCCTGCACCTTCCTCAACATTTCGCCTGCTACCATGCGCCCTTGTTGATCCCTGTCCCCCATGGTCCCATGACTGCCGCGTTGGTGATGATGAACGTCTGGACCTTGGTGATGTTGTTGTGTCTTGCGCATATGAATCCTCCTGTAGTTCCTCCCCTTCCTGTTGTCCCACCCCCTGACTCCGAATAGTGTTGAGCGTGTGCTCCAGCATGTAAATGACTGGAATTGTCATGCTGATAATGGCATTGTCAGCGCTAAACATATTCGTCGCCATGTCGAAACTGTGCAGAAGGGTGCATAGGTTCTTGATCTGAGACCACCTCTGCATCTCGTTGGCCCAGGCTATACGTCATGACGTATTGCAACAGGGCTCGGCGGTGCTGCCACAGTCGCTGTAACATGTGGAGAGTCGAATTCCAGCGTGTCGCCACATCGCATTTCAGGCGATGAACCGGCAGGCCGAAAGACTTCTGGAGTGATGCAAGTCGGTCAGCTGCGGCGGTTGAACGGCGGAAGTGAGCAGACAGTTTTCGTGCCCTGGTCAGAAGGCCATCTAGGACGGGATAGTGTGTTAAAAATTGCTGGACAACAAGGTTCAACACGTGAGCCATACAAGGCACGTGTGTCACCTTGCCCAGGTGAAGGGCCGCACCCAGGTTTGCAGCATTGTCGCACACGGCCTTACCAGGCTGCAGGTTGAGTGGAGACAACCATTTACCAAACTCAGTCTCCAGAGCTGCCCACAACTCAGCCGCTGTGTGACTCTTATTCCCAAGACATGTCAAGCTAAAGACCGCCTGATGCCGTTGCGCTCTGCTGCCAGCATAGTAATGAGGGGTGCGTGATTCCTTCTGCGCAGTGAGAACGCTGGTGGCCTGACCAGGCAGGCTTGGGGCGGAGGTGGAGGACCCAGATGAGGTGGAGGAGGCAGAAGCAGTGGCGGAACTTGGACAGACAGAGGATTGACACACAAGTCGTGGGGACGGCAAGACTTGTGCAGCAGACCCTTCACCATCTATCACCATAGTTACCTAGTGTCCAGTCAGCGACATGTAACGTCCCTGTCCATGCTTACTGGTCCAAGTATCGGTGGTGAAATGCACCTGTTGACACACAGAGTTTCTCAAGGAAGCGGTGATGTTGTGTGCGACATGCTGGTGTAGCGCGGGCACACCTTTCTTAGAGAAGTAGTGGCGACTGGGCATCTGGTACTGGGGCACAGCGACAGACATAAGGTCTCTAAAATCCTGTGTGTCCACCAGGCGGAAAGGCAGCATTTCGGTAGCCAAGAGCTTACAGAGGGATAAAGTCAAGCTCTTAGCTTTGTCATGGGTCGCAGGAAATGGCCTTTTATTTGTCCACATCTGAGGGACAGAGATCTGGCTGCTGTGTGTAGACGGTGGTGAGTAGGGTGTCCCTGGAAAAATGCAGCTTTGTGAGGAAAGTGCTGGCATAGACATGATGTTGCCTTCATCCAACGTTGGTGCTATCGATGTCTGAGAGAGCTGTACACACTCACTTGTTTCCCCTTCCAAACCAACTGAAGACCTACCAAGCAAACTGCCTGTTGCGGTTACAGTGGTGGAAGTTGTGCGTGGAAAACCAGGTGTGACAGCTGACCCCACAGTCCTAGAAGATAAAGAGCGCACGGATGCACTGGAAGGGGCAGGCGGTGGATGGTCCGCTCCGCTAGGCCGCATTGCAGCACGGTGAGCTTCCCACCGGGACATATGATATTTATTCATGTGACGATTCATGGAAGAAGTTGTCAAACTGCTGAGGTTTTGCCCTCTACTAACAGAATCATGACAAATTTTACAGATAACATAATTTGGGCGATCTTTTGCTATGTCAAAAAAGGACCAGGCTAGGCAAGGCTTAGAGGGCATGCGACCTGTTGATCCACCCCGACTAGTGCTCAGAGGCAGAGTGGTGGCTGAGGATGCAGTTGTAGACGTGCTACCAGTACTCCGACTCTGTCCATGAAGGCGCAAGGTAACTTCGTCATCAGTTGCATCCTCCTCCACCGCCTCTGTTGACCTCCTCGAGTGCCTGACTGTGGGTTGACAGTAGGTGGGATCTAGAACTTCCTCATCAATTGTTGTGTTTGCACTCCCCTCACCCTCAGACCGAGCCTCTTCTTGCCCTGACCGAATATTTAAGTTGTCATCCCAATCTGGTATCTGCGTCTCATCATCATCAGTATGTTCCTCATTGTCTATAACAACAGGTGTTACAGTTGGTGAAAAAAGGGTCAACATTATGCTCAGAAACTTGGTCCTCACGGCCTGAATCAGAGTCACAAAGGTTCTGGGCATCACTGCAGACCATTTCCTGGTCTGTACTCACTGTAGCTTGGGAGCAGACCTCTGATTCCCAGGCTATAGTGTGACTGAGCAGCTCTGCAGACTCAGCCATCTGAGTTCCACCATACTGTGCAGGGCGGATGGAGACTTCAGAGCTGGGAGAAAGCAAGTTTGATTGGGATGACAACTCAGAGGACTGGTGTTTTTTGGATGCGGTAGTTGAGGTGGCGGAGAGGGCACTTGTTGGACCACTTGAGATCCATTCAAGCATTTTCCTTTTTTGGCCATCATCTACCTTTGTTCCAGTTGTCCGTGTCCGTAAAAAAGGGAGCACATCGGATTGTCCACGGTAAGTAGTAGACATCTTACTTTTGCTGGTAGATGGTCTATCTTCAGCAGATGATAATGGAGCTTTGCCACCTTCCCCACGGACAAACCCTTTTTTTTCCTTTTCCAACACGCCTCTTCCCCTTTCCACTAGCATCTGTCATTTTGCCACTCATTTTGACTGCGACAAGATTGTGCACTGAAAATGTGGTAGTAAAAATTGAGAGGTGGTGTAGATTGCAGCGGTGGTCTAGCTTGATTAACAGCAGAATAAACAACAATAACTATCCCTGACAATGCAACTACGGCCCTTAAACTGGCAGCACAGTTTGCTAGTATAATGGCTTAGTAACAATGAGTTTGAGTGTGCAATGCAGGCAGAGGTGCTGCAAATGTCTGTGCACTAGTGGGACTATACAGAAGTCCAACAGCCACGTTTAGGATGACACTAGGTACACTCAGTGTTTGCTAGTATAATGGCTTAGTTATAATGAGTTGGAGTGTGCAATGCAGGCAGACGTGCTGCAAATATCTTTGCACTTGTGGGACGATACAGAAGTCCAACAGCCACGTTTAGGATGCCACTAAGTTCACTCAGTGTTTGCTAGTATAATGGCTTAGTAACAATGAGTTTGAGCGTGCAAAGGGCAGGAGGGTACAGTGGCAGGGTTGTGGGTCTGGGTAGAGGAAAGGAAGCCTCGCTTTCTATTCACTCCTAATAGGGAAATGCAGCGAGGAAATCCCTGACCTTAGCTACACAGACGCTGTCATCTTGTGTAGCTGTTAAACTCTGTTTTCAGGACCTGTCACCTATGGCTCTCTGACCCTGCCGGTACGAGCCCTTAAAAGGACTGATAGAAAGTGCTATCCCTAAGCTGTCCAGCGCTGTGTATGGAGCGTACACAGCAGTATCGGAGATAGGAACTGTGCCAGTGATGTCTGACACCAAGGACGCAGAAGGCAGATAATGGCGTCCTGGAGGAAAATGTCCGGTTTTATAATGCAGGGACATGTGACATGGACATCCTATCACACATGCCGTTGCTTCTCTGGCTAAAAGTCCACTTAGCTGTGTGTGTGTCTGGGATTGGCTGACATGCTGGCCCGCCCCACTAGACGCGCGCGCTTAGGGAAGGAAGACAAGGGAAAAAAAAAAAATGGCGATCGCCATTATCCAAACAGCAGTGATCTGAAGGCGCTGTTCCCGCACACTATACACTGAAATTTCATAATAGTGTGAGTCACAGAGTGACTTACACTATTACAGCGGAAAGCCAGCTAGGAATTAGCTGGGTTTTTTGCTGCTAGAACCGTTCTCGAACGTATCTAGAACTATCAAGCTTTAGCAAAAAGCTCGAGTTCTAGTTCGATCTAGAACAACCCCCAAAATCACTCGAGCCTAGAACTGGAGAACCTCGAACCGCGAACCGCGCTCAACTCTACTCCTGACCACTACTAATCTGATTCCCCCTCTCTTTCCCCCCAGGGAGGGACGGGACATGAGTGTGATGAAAATCACAGATAAAGACAAACAAGGAAAAAGCAAAACTTCGTCACACAGCACACACAGGATAAGACAGTTAGATATGTAGGAGGAATGAAACAGCAGGAAGGAACTAACAACAGGGGTAACCTCCACAACCGCACCAAGCAAATAAGCACAATTTTCACCAGTTTGGGACACCAGACCTTGCAGACCAACATAGAACAAACAATAGTTGACATGGGTGGAAGGATTCAACCAGCATCAATCGGAGGGAAGCAGATGTGATGGGCCTTCCCACAACATGTGATCAAAGGAGCAAGCAGACTAGCAGAGATTAACTCTTGCTATCCAAGCTTATGAATCAGTACACAGCAGGTCGACACCTCCGTCTGCCTGTGTTCATCCCACACACCAGAGAAACCATCGGACAGAGTATTGGAGTATCAGAATCTGCAATGTGAATGGAGTCTGACATAGCCTTGACAGTTGGCAAAGTTCTGCAAACCTTTGTTACAATGTGCTCTGTGTCAACATATATGTCTGTATGTATGTGCTCAACGTCTGCATGTATGTTTGTATGTGGCGCCCCTGAGGCTTCAGTCGCCACAGAATATTGCATTTGTCTTAAGATGTAATGCTGATCCCGGGAAGAAGGAGGTTAACCTCTGGTTTTCACTTACACAATACACTTACATAAACACCTAGTTAGCCAGCCAGCACTTACATTACTCAGGAAGCCAGGCTGGAGAATTCCCGAGCAGGATGAGTCATCCCAAGGGTGGGGGCTGCCTGGGAAATGAGCGAACACCCTTAATTTCACTTTAGGCCCTATGCGCACTGGAAAATGGAATTTTCTCAAGAAAATTCCACAGGTATTCAAAGATTACCGCACCCGCGGTAAAAAACCGCGGCAAACCGCACCCGAAAACCGCATGCGGTTTGCTGCAGTTTTACCGCGGTATTGTTCGCGGTATTGCCGCGGTTTTGCCGCGTACGGGTTGGTATGTGCTTTATTGCATTCAATGCAATAAAGCACATTGAAGAAAAAAAAAAAAGTCATTTCATTCTGAGATAGAGAAATAGACAGAAGAATAGATAGAAGAATAGATAGATAGACAGACAGAGGGATAGCTAGATAGAGGGATAGATAGATAGATAGATAGAGGGATAGATAGATAGAGGGATAGATAGATAGATGGCTAGATAGATGGATAGAGGGATAGATAGATAGATAGATAGATAGAGGGATAGATAGATAGATGGCTAGATAGATGGATAGAGGGATAGATAGAGGGATAGATAGAGTCCCTGTGAGCACACTCTGCATTTCTCACGGTCGGCAGTGAGTTCACATTACCGGCCGTGGGAAATGAACTATGGTTACCTTTGCTGTCTCGCTGCGAGGCTGCATTCAGCAGTGTCTGTGTCAGTCGCGGCTGGATGCAAGCATCGCAGGACGCCGGAGCTGTGGATTACGTCGGAGCTTTGTTTCGGGAGGGGTTAATAAAAGGGTGAACGAGGCTTATTTGTGTTTTATTTAAAATAAAGGATTTTTCGGTGTGTGTGTTTTTCACTTTACTTACGGGTTGATCATGTCAGCTGTCACATAGACGCTGCCATGATCAAGCCTGGAGTTAATGGCGGTGATCCGCCGCCATTAACTCCTTACATTACCTTGATTGCCACTGCATCACGGCAACAAGAAGAGCCGGGGACACGCCGGTGCTGCCACATAATGGATGCGACAGTCCCGGGGCAGCTGCGGCTGATATTCTCGGCTGCGGGAGGTGGGAGGGAGGCAGGGGACATTAACCCTCTCTCTCCCCAGCCTGAGAATACCGGGCCGCCGCTGTGTGCTTACCTCGGCTGGAAGGTAAATATGCAGCGGAGCCCACGTTCTTTGTTTTCTATATTTCCGTTTGCTTTCTATGTGTGTTCTATATGTCTGTGTCTGTGTTCTATGTGTCTGTGTCTGTGATGTCTATCTGTGTCTGTGATGTGTGTGTTTACTCTCTGCACGGTTTCCTCTTCCTGTAATGACATCACTTCCCTGCAAAACCGCAGACAAGTGATGCACATTACCGGAGGTAAACCGCGAAATACCGCAGGGAATAACGCAGGAAAACGCAGTGAACCGCACAGAATTTGCTGCCTGCGTATTCCCTGCAGGATTTCACGATTACATTGGAGTCAATGGAGTGAAAACCCGCAGCGACGTGCGGAAATGAATTGACATGCAATTGTTTTTGCTGCGGGAATCCCACAGCAAAACATGCAGCTGTTAAAATCCGCCTAGTGCGCACAGGATTTTTTTTTCCCATAGGTTTTGCTGGTGATTCACTGCAGAGATGTTATGAACATTTTCTGCAGCGAAATATGCAGCAAATCCGCAGAAAATCCGCGGCAAAATCCGGTAAGTGCGCACAGGGCCTTAGAAGGGTTTTACGTCAGAGCGGTTTTGGCACCAGAAGAGAGCAGAGAGCCTTAGGAGAACAGCGTTTAACAGACTGGTCGGGAGACTGGTAGAATTAGTCCCAGGAACAGGGGCCATGATACTGCACTGAGTTTGCACAGGACGGACTGGGAGAAGCAGGATATCTCCCTTTTTATGTCCTTTTATACCTCTAGGGCAGGGGTGGGCAATTAATTTTCCCATGGGGCCGCATGAGAAATTGGGATTGGTTTAGAGGGCCGGACTAATATAATTACCTCAGTTCTACCCAATATACTACATCACTACACCCCCTCCATATACTACACCTGTAATAAACTACACCACTACACCCCTATATACTACACCTGTATTATACTACACCCCCCATATACACCTGTATTATACTACACTCCCTCCATATACCTGTAATACACTACACCCCCATATACACCTGTATTATACTACACCACTACATAATACACCTCCGATATACTACATCATTACACCCCTATATACTACACCTGTAATATACTACATCACTACACCCCATATACTACACCTGTAATATAGTACACCCCCATATAGTACACCTGTAATATACTACACCTCCATATAGCACACCTGTAATATACTACATCATTACACCCTATATACACCTGTAATATAGTACACCTCCATATAGCACACCTGTAATATACTACATCACTACACCCCTATATACACCTGTAATATACTACATCACTACACCCCATATACTACACTTGTAATATACTACACCTCCATATAGCACACCTGTAATATACTACACCTCCATATAGCACACCTGTAATATACTACATCACTACACCCCTATATACACCTGTAATATACTACATCACTACACCCCTATATACACCTGTAATATACACCTCCATATAGCACACCTGTAACATACTACACCTCCATATAGTACACCTGTAATATACTACACCTCCAGATAGCACACCTGTAATATACTACACCTCCATATAGTACACCTGTAATATACTACATCACTACACCCCCTATATAGCACACCTGTATTATACTACACCCCCATATGTCACACACCCTGCTCCCCATACAGCCTGCACCCCCATATCACACACACTACACCCCCATATGTCACACACCCTGCCCACATATTTCACCCTGCCTGTACCCCAACTTACCCCTCTCAAACATTCTGCACCCCTTCACATCCTTCTGTCAGTCTGCAGCCCTCATATGCCACTCACCCTGCAACTCCATCTTCCCACATATGCACTCACCCTGCAGCTCCATCTTCCCACATATGCACTCACCCTGCAGCTCCATCTTCCCTCATATGCACTCACCCTGCAGCTCCATCTTCCCACATATTCACTCACCCTGCAGCTCCATCTTCCCACATATTCACTCACCCTGCAGCTCCATCTTCCCACATATGCACTCACCCTGCAGCTCCATGTTCCCACATATGCCACTCACCCTGCAGCTCCATCTTCCCACATATGCACTCACCCTGCAACTCCATGTTCCCACATATGCACTCACCCTGCAGCTCCATCTTCCCACATATGCACTCACCCTGCAGCTCCATGTTCCCACATATGCACTCACCCTGCAGCTCCATCTTCCCACATATTCACTCACCCTGCAGCTCCATCTTCCCACATATGCACTCACCCTGCAGCTCCATGTTCCCACATATGCACTCACCCTGCAGCTCCATCTTCCCACATATGCACTCACCCTGCAACTCCATGTTCCCACATATGCCACTCACTCTGCAGCTCCATGTTCCCACATATGCACTCACCCTGCAGCTCCATCTTCCCACATATTCACTCACCCTGCAGCTCCATCTTCCCACATATGCACTCACCCTGCAGCTCCATCTTCCCACATATGCCACTCACCCTGCAGCTCCATGTTCCCACATATGCACTCACCCTGCAGCTCCATGTTCCCACATATGCCACTCACCCTGCAGCTCCATCTTCCCACATATGCACTCACCCTGCAGCTCCATCTTCCCACATATGCACTCACCCTGCAGCTCCATGTTCCCACATATGCACTCACCCTGCAGCTCCATCTTCCCACATATGCCACTCACCCTGCAGCTCCATGTTCCCACATATGCCACTCACCCTGCAGCTCCATGTTCCCACATATGCCACTCACCCTGCAGCTCCATCTTCCCACATATGCACTCACCCTGCAGCTCCATCTTCCCACATATGCACTCACCCTGCAGCTCCATCTTCCCACATATGCACTCACCCTGCAGCTCCATCTTCCCACATATGCACTCACCCTGCAGCTCCATGTTCCCACATATGCACTCACCCTGCAACTCCATGTTCCCACATATGCCACTCACCCTGCAGCTCCATGTTCCCACATATGCCACTCACCCTGCAGCTCCATGTTCCCACATATGCCACTCACCCTGCAGCTCCATGTTCCCACATATGCACTCACCCTGCAGCTCCATCTTCCCACATATGCCACTCACCCTGCAGCTCCATGTTCCCACATATGCACTCACCCTGCAGCTCCATGTTCCCACATATGCCACTCACCCTGCAGCTCCATGTTCCCACATATGCACTCACCCTGCAGCTCCATGTTCCCACATATGCACTCACCTTGCAGCTCCATGTTCCCACATATGCACTCACCCTGCAGCTCCATGTTCCCACATATGCACTCACCCTGCAGCTCCATGTTCCCACATATGCCACTCACCCTGCAGCTCCATGTTCCCACATATGCCACTCACCCTGCAGCTCCATGTTCCCACATATGCACTCACCCTGCAGCTCCATGTTCCCACATATGCACTCACCCTGCAGCTCCATCTTCCCACATGTGCACTCACCCTGCAGCTCCATGTTCCCACATATGCACTCACCCTGCAGCTCCATCTTCCCACATATGCACTCACCCTGCAGCTCCATGTTCCCACATATGCACTCACCCTGCAACTCCATGTTCCCACATATGCACTCACCCTGCAGCTCCATCTTCCCACATATGCCACTCACCCTGCAACTCCATCTTCCCACATATGCACTCACCCTGCAACTCCATGTTCCCACATATGCACTCACCCTGCAACTCCATCTTCCCACATATGCACTCACCCTGCAACTCCATGTTCCCACATATGCACTCACCCTGCAACTCCATCTTCCCACATATGCACTCACCCTGCAACTCCATGTTCCCACATATGCACTCACCCTGCAGCTCCATCTTCCCACATATGCACTCACCCTGCAACTCCATGTTCCCACATATGCACTCACCCTGCAGCTCCATCTTCCCACATATGCCACTCACCCTGCAACTCCATCTTCCCACATATGCACTCACCCTGCAGCTCCATGTTCCCACATATGCACTCACCCTGCAACTCCATGTTCCCACATATGCACTCACCCTGCAGCTCCATCTTCCCACATATGCACTCACCCTGCAACTCCATGTTCCCACATATGCACTCACCCTGCAGCTCCATCTTCCCACATATGCCACTCACCCTGCAACTCCATCTTCCCACATATGCACTCACCCTGCAACTCCATCTTCCCACATATGCACTCACCCTGCAACTCCATCTTCCCACATATGCCACTCACCCTGCAACTCCATCTTCCCACATATGCACTCACCCTGCAGCTCCATCTTCCCACATATGCACTCACCCTGCAACTCCATGTTCCCACATATGCACTCACCCTGCAACTCCATCTTCCCACATATGCCACTCACCCTGCAACTCCATCTTCCCTCATATGCCACTCACCCTGCAACTCCATCTTCCCACATATGCACTCACCCTGCAACTCCATATTCCCACATGTGCACTCACCCTGCAACTCCATCTTCCCACATGTGCACTCACCCTGCAACTCCATCTTCCCACATATGCACTCACCCTGCAACTCCATCTTCCCACATATGCACTCACCCTGCAGCTCCATCTTCCCACATATGCACTCACCCTGCAACTCCATGTTCCCACATATGCCACTCACCCTGCAACTCCATCTTCCCTCATATGCCACTCACCCTGCAGCTCCATCTTCCCACATATGCACTCACCCTGCAACTCCATCTTCCCACATATGCACTCACCCTGCAGCTCCATCTTCCCACATATGCACTCACCCTGCAGCTCCATGTTCCCACATATGCCACTCACCCTGCAGCTCCATGTTCCCTCATATGCACTCACCCTGCAACTCCATCTTCCCACATATGCACTCACCCTGCAGCTCCATGTTCCCTCATATGCCACTCACCCTGCAACTCCATCTTCCCACATATGCACTCACCCTGCAGCTCCATGTTCCCACATGTCACTCACCCTGCAGCTCCATGTTCCCACATATGCACTCACCCTGCAGCTCCATGTTCCCACATATGCACTCACCCTGCAACTCCATGTTCCCACATATGCACTCACCCTGCAGCTCCATCTTCCCACATATGCACTCACCCTGCAACTCCATGTTCCCACATATGCACTCACCCTGCAGCTCCATCTTCCCACATATGCCACTCACCCTGCAACTCCATCTTCCCACATATGCACTCACCCTGCAACTCCATCTTCCCACATATGCACTCACCCTGCAACTCCATCTTCCCACATATGCCACTCACCCTGCAACTCCATCTTCCCACATATGCCACTCACCCTGCAACTCCATCTTCCCACATATGCACTCACCCTGCAGCTCCATCTTCCCACATATGCACTCACCCTGCAACTCCATGTTCCCACATATGCACTCACCCTGCAACTCCATCTTCCCACATATGCCACTCACCCTGCAACTCCATCTTCCCTCATATGCCACTCACCCTGCAACTCCATCTTCCCACATATGCACTCACCCTGCAACTCCATATTCCCACATGTGCACTCACCCTGCAACTCCATCTTCCCACATATGCACTCACCCTGCAACTCCATCTTCCCACATATGCACTCACCCTGCAACTCCATCTTCCCACATATGCCACTCACCCTGCAACTCCATCTTCCCACATATGCACTCACCCTGCAGCTCCATCTTCCCACATATGCACTCACCCTGCAACTCCATCTTCCCACATATGCCACTCACCCTGCAACTCCATCTTCCCTCATATGCACTCACCCTGCAACTCCATCTTCCCTCATATGCCACTCACCCTGCAACTCCATCTTCCCTCATATGCCACTCACCCTGCAGCTCCATCTTCCCACATATGCACTCACCCTGCAGCTCCATCTTCCCACATATGCACTCACCCTGCAGCTCCATGTTCCCACATATGCACTCACCCTGCAGCTCCATCTTCCCACATATGCACTCACCCTGCAGCTCCATGTTCCCACATATGCCACTCACCCTGCAGCTCCATGTTCCCTCATATGCACTCACCCTGCAACTCCATCTTCCCACATATGCACTCACCCTGCAACTCCATCTTCCCACATATGCACTCACCCTGCAACTCCATCTTCCCTCATATGCACTCACCCTGCAGCTCCATGTTCCCTCATATGCCACTCACCCTGCAGCTCCATCTTCCCTCATATGCACTCACCCTGCAACTCCATCTTCCCACATATGCCACTCACCCTGCAACTCCATCTTCCCACATATGCACTCACCCTGCAGCTCCATCTTCCCACATATGCACTCACCCTGCAACTCCATCTTCCCACATATGCCACTCACCCTGCAGCTCCATCTTCCCACATATGCACTCACCCTGCAGCTCCATCTTCCCACATATGCACTCACCCTGCAGCTCCATCTTCCCACATATGCCACTCACCCTGCAGCTCCATCTTCCCACATATTCACTCACCCTGCAGCTCCATCTTCCCACATATGCACTCACCCTGCAGCTCCATCTTCCCACATATTCACTCACCCTGCAGCTCCATCTTCCCACATATGCCACTCACCCTGCAGCTCCATGTTCCCACATATGCACTCACCCTGCAACTCCATCTTCCCACATATGCCACTCACCCTGCAACTCCATCTTCCCACATATGCACTCACCCTGCAGCTCCATGTTCCCACATATGCACTCACCCTGCAGCTCCATCTTCCCTCATATGCACTCACCCTGCAACTCCATCTTCCCACATATGCCACTCACCCTGCAGCTCCATGTTCCCACATATGCACTCACCCTGCAGCTCCATGTTCCCACATATGCCACTCACCCTGCAGCTCCATGTTCCCTCATATGCACTCACCCTGCAACTCCATCTTCCCACATATGCACTCACCCTGCAACTCCATCTTCCCACATATGCACTCACCCTGCAACTCCATCTTCCCTCATATGCACTCACCCTGCAGCTCCATGTTCCCTCATATGCCACTCACCCTGCAGCTCCATCTTCCCTCATATGCACTCACCCTGCAACTCCATCTTCCCACATATGCCACTCACCCTGCAACTCCATCTTCCCACATATGCACTCACCCTGCAACTCCATCTTCCCACATATGCACTCACCCTGCAACTCCATCTTCCCTCATATGCACTCACCCTGCAGCTCCATGTTCCCTCATATGCCACTCACCCTGCAGCTCCATCTTCCCTCATATGCACTCACCCTGCAACTCCATCTTCCCACATATGCCACTCACCCTGCAGCTCCATCTTCCCACATATGCACTCACCCTGCAGCTCCATCTTCCCACATATGCACTCACCCTGCAGCTCCATCTTCCCACATATGCCACTCACCCTGCAGCTCCATCTTCCCACATATTCACTCACCCTGCAGCTCCATCTTCCCACATATGCACTCACCCTGCAGCTCCATCTTCCCACATATTCACTCACCCTGCAGCTCCATCTTCCCACATATGCACTCACCCTGCAGCTCCATGTTCCCACATATGCACTCACCCTGCAACTCCATCTTCCCACATATGCCACTCACCCTGCAACTCCATCTTCCCACATATGCACTCACCCTGCAGCTCCATCTTCCCACATATGCACTCACCCTGCAGCTCCATCTTCCCACATATGCACTCACCCTGCAACTCCATCTTCCCACATATGCACTCACCCTGCAGCTCCATCTTCCCACATATGCACTCACCCTGCAACTCCATCTTCCCACATATGCACTCACCCTGCAGCTCCATGTTCCCACATATGCACTCACCCTGCAGCTCCATGTTCCCACATATGCACTCACCCTGCAGCTCCATCTTCCCACATATGCACTCACCCTGCAACTCCATCTTCCCACATATGCCACTCACCCTGCAGCTCCATCTTCCCACATATGCACTCACCCTGCAGCTCCATCTTCCCTCATATGCACTCACCCTGCAGCTCCATCTTCCCACATATGCCACTCACCCTGCAGCTCCATGTTCCCACATATGCCACTCACCCTGCAGCTCCATGTTCCCACATATGCCACTCACCCTGCAGCTCCATGTTCCCACATATGCACTCACCCTGCAGCTCCATCTTCCCACATATGCACTCACCCTGCAGCTCCATGTTCCCTCATATGCACTCACCCTGCAGCCCCCCTCCCCCTCATGGCCCCTCTTTTCTTATTACCAGTCATCATGTGTCCATATCTCCTTCAGGATTCAGTATCTTGCTTTCTGCCCGGCCTCCTGTGTCTCCTCCCACACAGTCACATGGGCGTGACATCATCGCAGGTCCTACAATGCAGGATGAATTATTCCGTCTGCTGTGCTGCTTCTTCTCCTGCCCGGCGGGAACTTTTGAAATGACACACGCAGCGCAGTACTGACAACGTCAGAGCGCGCGTGTGTGTCACTGACAATTAGTGCCGGCAGGGAACAGAGGAAAGACTCCTGTGTTCCGCTGCCTGCACTGACTGTGCGGACCTGCACAGGATCTCTCCGTGCTCGGCATGCTGCAGCCCGGCTCCACTGCACCGGCTGAAGACGGGCGGGCCGGTCACAGAGAGCAGGCGGGCCGGATGTGGCCCGCGGGCCGCCCCTTGCCCAGGTCTGCTCTAGGGAGACACGGTATGGGGGCTGATGGACAGGTGGATGACTAGCTAGGTGGCTAGCAATTTCTATCCTGGGACATCCATGAAGGTCATCAGGTAGGGCCAGAACACCTCCCCCAGCGGGGACCTCTGGTCCATGGATGGCTGCGGGTTGAATTCCACATCCTCAGTAGACCCTCCGTCCACGGCCGATGCGAGCAAGTCCACCAAGATTTCACTTTTGTCTTCCTTGGGAAGGCTTAACACAGGAAGGATGAAGGCTTCCTGGTCATGGTGAGCTTTTATCATGTTGACATGGAAGACCTTTTTGCCTCTTCCTGGTCTGGTCAATGGTGACCACGTAGTTTACGTCATTGAGGCGCTGATGCACAAGGTATGGACCCTCCCAGACCGCCTGAAGCTTGTTCTGGGTCTTTGGGACTAAAAGGGGGCTTTACACGCTACGATATCGTTAATGTTTTATCGTCGGGGTCACGTTGTTAGTGACGCACATCCGGCGTCATTAACGATATCGCAGCGTGTGACACTGACCAGCGACCTTAAGCGACCTCAAAAATGGTGAAAATCGTTCACCATGGAGAGGTCGAGCCAAAACCAAAAATCGGTAATGGTTAATTATCGAAGTTGTTCCTCGTTCCTGCGGCAGCACACATCGCTGTGTATGACACCGCAGGAGCGAGGAACGTCTCCTTACCTGCCGCCGGCGCAATGCGGAAGGGAGGAGGTGGGCGGGATGTTATGTCCCACTCATCTCCGTCCCTCCGCTTTGATTGGCCGGCCACTTAGTGACGTCACAGTGACGTCGCTGTGCTGCCAAACATCCCTCCCCCTTGAGGGAGGGATTGTTCGGCAGTCACAGCGACGCTGCCGACCAGGTAAGTGCGTGTGATGCTGCCGTAGCGATAATGTTCGCTGCGGCAGTGATCACACAATATCGCACACACGAAGGGGGTGGGTGCTTACACGCTCGATATCGCTAGCAATTGCTAGCGATATCGTAGCGTGTAAAGCCCGCTTAAGACCTTCTGACCCACTTCGTACACCCGCTCACGAGTGTGTTGGTCGTACCACAGCTTCTCGCTGGCCTTGTCCTGCACCATATTCTCATGAACCAGCCGCGTCATTGACTGCATTTTGTCACAGAGTCGCATGACATACTCCACAACGGACACTTTTGGGGAGTTTTAGTTCCTCTTCCCAGGATTCCCTTACTAGACTAACAGGCCTCAGGACTCATCTGCCATACAGGAGGTCGAAGGGGGAGAACCTCGTTGAGGCCTATGGCACCTCTCTGTAAGCAAAGAGCAGATGTGGGAAGTACCAGTCCCTGTCCCGTTCATGTGACTCAACCAGCATCTTAAGCATCTGCTTAAGGGTACCAATAAATCACTCACACAGACAATTGGTCTGTGGGCGATAGGAGCTTGATCCATAATTCCTATACGATAGGAGCTTGATACCAGATGCTGCACCTGCATTAAACGAGACATGAACTGAGTCTCTTGGTCGGTAAGCATCTCCCTCGGAAATCCTACTCGGGAGAATATGGTCAAGATTGTATCTGCCCCCTTATCGGCCCTAATTGAGGACAGCCAATCACAGACACCCATTCCCATGACAGCGTCTTTGAATGGCTGTTGGGTCCCTCACACATATAGTAGTGTAGAAAAAATAAATAATTAAAAAAATGACGTAGCGCTCCGCGGTATTTTTTATTCTCAGCGCAGATAAAGCGGGCAGCTACGGGTTGCACCCCCATCTGCCTGGTTTTCCTTGACTGGCAATGAAAATACAGGGAAGCTCATTAATTTTTTTTTTAGGCTCACGTCGTATTTGGATCACCAGCCATCTCCATTGTGGTTGGATAGGAAGGGCCTCATCATCCAGGGCAGCAGCTCCATCCAAGGTGCATGACGTGCGCTCTCTGACCCACTCCCGTATTTCTGAGGGACACTTGTACAGAAATTGTTCTATAAGAAATACCTGTATAACATCTCCACAGTGAAGGCGTCTTCCTCTTCCAGCCATCTCCGACATGCCTGGGACATCTTATGGGCATACATCCTAAACGATCCCCCCGTAGTGCATGGGAGGTCTCGGAACTGTGCCCTATGTGAGTCTGGGGTGATGGCATGGTAATCCAGGATAGTCCCCTTTACAATGGTGTAATCCCGGTTCTGCTGTGAGGCAATGGTGGGATAAGCCTCTGCCAGGCTCCGTTCAGGAATCCCACTAACAAACGCACCCAGCCAGAGTGGGGAACCCCCATCACCGCACACTGCTGCTCAAAGTCCTTGAAGAACCCTTCCACATCTCCGGAAGCCTCATCAAATGGCTTGAAGTCCACCCGGGTGATCCGTACAGGCTCCCGGATCACTGGGCTTACACTCCAACTCACATTACTCCCTCTGTCTGACTCCATTGCTTCTTGTCTCCTCTGTGCTTGGCAAGCAGCCGCCTCCTTATAGTGCTGAGATACACTAGGGCCCAGAACCGCCATCTCTTCTTCATACCACACCAACCACTGGCTTTTTGGGGCAGGGATCCCCGTCTCCAGTGATTGTCCATTAGACATCTGCGAGGAGGTGATCTGGTTCGCACCCACCAGTAGATCAATTAAGGCCTCTTTACTCAGTCCCTGGTAGCTCAGGGCCAGATCTCTGGCTCTCTCCTGTAGACTGGATGTGGTCCAGTTTCTGTACTTTGTGGGTGGATCTCCATTGGGTTGTGCTCTGTTGATACCCACCGCTGCCGCCAATTGTGACAGGGTCCTTGTCCAATATCACACAAACAGAGCGAGAGATGGATGAACAATCCAAAGAATATTTATTCCAAGCAAATCAAACGGTCCATAACATAGTCCAACATACAGAGGATAAAAATAGTCCAGAAACACGAATATAGTCCAGTAAGCGATAAATGTCCAGGTCTCTCTGAGAAGCCGCAGCTTCTGCCCCAGAGGATCAATCTTAGTCCTTCTCTCTAGAAGTTCTCAAACAAACTCTCCAATCTCCATGTAAAACAGAGAGTTTAGGTAGATTCCAGGCCCCCCTCCCCCAGACTTAGGGACAGAGACACTACAGGGGGGATTACCTACAGACAATACAATGTACACACAAGGAATACACAGAATGGACAGTGAACCACGCCTAAAATACGAACCAACACAACATGATACACAACCCCCCATATTCCACCATCACACACAGAGTAATGGCTTTCTATTTAAACAGTCCGGGCACTTTATTAAGACACAACATAAACCGCTTTCCATGCACTAAGCATGACCTTTCCTTCAGCTTTATGTAACATACAGTCCGTTTCATCTGCAGGTATGGCCGCACAGCTTCGCATACAATCCCCCGCAGCAGTATCCCAGTGGTGGTATTGCACTGTCCACTCATTGACCTCTGTCAGTACACAACCACTTGTGTGAGGTTACCTTTCTGGAGCTTGAGCTGGGCTCCAACAGACACTTAGGAAAATGGCCTCACTGGGATCACCAACCACGATCTGTGACTTGCTCTCAGACACTGTTTTGCATATTTTCCCAGGGGGCCTTGTTCTAGTGTCACTGCGTTGAGAAACACGTGATGGTGTCTCCGCGGTGTTGGATGTTGATCTCCCCGAGGTCAACCATCCTTACCTATGTAGTCTTCTACTAGGCATTGCTCCCACTAGCCAGTTTCCTACTCCACACTGATGAGGGGCAAATACCCCGAAACAGCTGTCTGTGGATGGATACCATGTTTTGGTTTCCTTAACTGGAGACTGCCCTTCCTGTGGTTTTTCCTTCCCGGTGAAAGACCTGGCTAGTTTCCTGCCAGCGTTGAGAAACATGTGATGGTGTCTCCGCAGCTTTCTTATTTTGCATATTTTCCCAGGGGGCCTTGTTCTAATGTCACTGGGTTGAGAAACAGGTAATGGTGTCTCCGCGGTGTTGGATGTTGATCTCCCCGAGGTCAACCATCCTTATCTATGTTGCTCTCAGACACTGACTTCTGTCAGTCTAGATCCCCAGGAGGACTCCAGCTTCCCAAGTGTAGAGCAACCACAGGATCCATACACTTCACCCCCTAACCATTGTCTCTTCGGGGGAAACCTGCAGTCGTCTCTCACCCACATGGTCTGCACACCGGGGGCCGCCAGGAAGTAAATGGCTTCCAAGCACACAGAGACCATGTGACCAAATAACCAGTCTCATATATCACACTAGACACACCCAAGGGTGCAGGTATGTGAATAGCCAGAGCCGCCCAGCACTCTGACAATTCGTATACCTGGCCCATAATACATTTAAGAAGACTTGTGGAACCACAAGTCCCATAGTAAACATTTCAGGTTTTATATTGCAGATGACCTCCTCCACTGAGATACACAGTGGCCATTTCCAATATAGGTGGTCGCTACCTCCCACCACACTCAGTTAATGCTGGTTCTATTTCTTCTCCCGTTCCTGGCTATAGGTTGCACAAGTTCTGTTGAGCATTCTGGAAGGATATTATCCCACGCTCTTCACAATCTTCCCCATATCTTGCAGATGGACGCTTTGTAAGACGCACTCGGTGAGGCAGTGAGATCCCACCACACCTTACCCTCATCTTCATGTCTCAGTAACACGCCCGTCTATATTATCCGGATTGGAGGAACACGCTGCGGCTTTATTACTCTGTCTCTATATTTCACTAAATAGTCATTGTCCTTAAAGGACATTTCTTTGCTCATCATTATGATCCTGTATATAAATAGTCTATTAATGTAATAAACAACTATCTGTGGACCAAATAACATTATTCAAAAAAAATACTAACACTCCTTTCAACTGGATCCCGACATCCAGATATCCGTGCCCTGCTCAAAGTTCATTACCCTCAGACCTTCTACCTTGGATCAGGGTGGGCTGAAACAACCATTTTCCTTCCCCCCTTCTGGACAGTCTTCCCACCACAGGCTACCATGCTCACCCTCCTCACTTCCGACTCTGTCGCTCTTTCTGCTCCCCAAACTAAACAACACCCCTGCATAAACCAACACAAATCAAACTGCAGGGTGGTTGGACTACTCCAAGTCCACACAGACCAAAGAGGAGCAATATCTCAAAGTCACAATGTAAATCAATCATTTGCAGGAGCTGACCCCTACATGACTCCCCACTTAATGGTGGCCATCTTCGGACTTGCTATATTGTTATGATCCGGTAACCATGGAAGATTACAAAAAACACTCATTGGTAAAAAAAACACCAAGAAACAGGAGTAGTTGGAAACTGGACTGACCGCAATCCCCTGACTATCAGACAACACTAAAAGTAGCCGTGGAGCGTTCCTAGAAACCTAGACACCACGTCACAGCCTGAGAAACTAGCAACGCCTCACAGAATGAAATGAGGAAATCTATCTTGCCTCAGAGTAGTCCCCAAAGGAATAGGTAGCCCCCACATATAAAGATTACAGTGAACAGCACAACACTCAGATAGGAAAAATAGAATTAGCAAAGGCGAGGCCCAACTAACTTGATACAAAGCATAGGAAAGGAACTGATTGTGGTCAGTGCAAAATCCCTATAGAAAAATGCCAAACTCCTGAGAGTAAAAATGACCATGGAGGTCATACGACCTCACCCCCTCTATATCAGGTACTCCTGTAAATAATGGGAGAGACAAAATACCAAAAAAGAACACAAAATACAGAAGAGCAAATAATCAAATCAGACAGGGATAAAAATCCTTTTTCCTGCAGGAAAGCCAGCACAGGGCAAAACAAACCCCCATGCTTACAGCACAATTGAAACAAAGCTTCACCTGCAAGAAAACAGATACACAGCAAAACAAGGAAAAACAACACCCTAAGGTGTAACCAAGAAAGCAAGGCAAAACTGAAACTTATCTGCAGAAGTCTTGCTCAGGGATACAGGGAAGGACAAATCTCCAGGCCAGGAACAGAGACAGGTAATATACAATTACAACCGGCATCAGCCGGGCAGAAAGTGCTCTCCTATATAGGCCAGACTTGTCTGCAATAGGACTTCCCCAATTCCCAATTACCACCGACACCTGTCTGAGTCAATGGCTCAGATTTAGCGCCACTACCATTTCTGGCCACCGGAGGGAGTTTCAGAACAGCACCCACACAGACGACGTTCACAACACTATATAGTCCATGGGGGACGATAAAAGACCCGACAGAACCACTTACAGTGCAACATTGTTCACAATACATACAGGTGGATCAAATAATCTGATCAGCAGCCTACCTGTTTAGTGGAACCCCTACAGTAGACCCACTGGATCTTTGGAGGTCTTGACTGTCTGTTAAGCATAGCTATCTTTAATAGAAGTAGCTACTGTAGGGCTATCATATAAAGCAGAAAGTTCGGGTAGGTCCTGGTGTATCTCCCCCTTGCGATCTGGCCACACTTCTATGTCGGTAACTTCAGCATTGACAGAATGGGGACCTTCCGCAGAGTCAGGAACGGTCCACCAGTTTTTGCTCCAGTCACAATAGTAGGTGAATAGTAGGTATGGATGAAGGAACAGGAGGAGCCACCTTCAGGGAACATGTAGGATCTTCAGACCGGCATGGCCATAACATATTCCTGAATAGGGTACTTGGGGCACACTCCTCATTTTTAACTTGCACTTCATAGACCAGGCCATTGGAGTACACTGTATTATTCTGTATATATACACACAACACAGTAACACTTCTCCTGTCCAGTATACTGGGTGTAATCCTCAGTATCTGTATTATTCTGTATATATACACTGCACAGTAACACTTCTCCTGTCCTGTATACTGGGTGTAATCCTCAGTATCTGTATTATTCTGTATATATACACTGCACAGTACCACTTCTCCTGTCCTGTATACTGGGTGTAATCCTCAGTATCTGTATTATTGTGTATATATACACTGCACAGTACCACTTCTCCTGTCCTGTGTACTGGGTGTAATCCCCAGTATCTGTATTATTCTGTATATACACACAGCACAGTAACACTTCTCCTGTCCTGTATACTGGGTGTAATCCTCAGTATCTGTATTATTCTGTATATACACACAGAACAGTACCACTTCTCCTGTCCTGTATACTGGGTGTAATCCTCAGTATCTGTATTATTCTGTATATATACACTGCACAGTACCACTTCTCCTGTCCTGTATACTGGGTGTAATCCTCAGTACCTGTATTATTCTGTATATATACACTGCACAGTACCACTTCTCCTGTCCTGTATACTAGGTGTAATCCTCAGTATCTGTATTATTCTGTATATATACACTGCACAGTACCTCTTCTCCTGTCCTGTATACTGGGTGTAATCCTCAGTATCTGTATTATTCTGTATATATACACTGCACAGTACCACTTCTCCTGTCCTGTATACTGGGTGTAATCCTCAGTATCTGTATTATTCTATATATATACACTGCACAGTACCACTTCTCCTGTCCTGTATACTGGGTGTAATCCTCAGTATCTGTATTATTCTGTATATATACACTGCACAGTACCACTTCTCCTGTCCTGTATACTGGGTGTAATCCTCAGTATCTGTATTATTCTGTATATATACACTGCACAGTACCTCTTCTCCTGTCCTGTATACTGGGTGTAATCCTCAGTATCTGTATTATTCTGTATATATACACTGCACAGTGCCACTTCTCCTGTCCTGTATACTGGGTGTAATCCTCAGTATCTGTATTATTCTGTATATATACACTGCACAGAACCACTTCTCCTGTCCTGTATACTGGGTGTAATCCTCAGTATCTGTATTATTCTGTATATATACACTGCACAGTACCACTTCTCCTGTCCTGTATACTGGGTGTAATCCTCAGTATCTGTATTATTCTGTATATATACACTGCACAGTACCACTTCTCCTGTCCTGTATACTGGGTATAATCCTCAGTATCTGTATTATTCTGTATATATACACTGCACAGTACCACTTCTCCTGTCCTGTATACTGGGTGTAATCCTCAGTATCTGTATTATTCTGTATATATACACTGCACAGTACCACTTCTCCTGTCCTGTATACTGGGTGTAATCCTCAGTATCTGTATTATTCTGTATATATACACTGCACAGTACCACTCCTCCTGTATACTGGGTGTAGTCCTCAGTATCTATATTATTCTGTATATATACACTGCACAGTACCACTTCTCCTGTCCTGTATACTGGGTGTAGTCCTCAGTATCTGTATTATTCTGTATATATACACTGCACAGTCACTTCTCCTGTCCTGTATACTGGGTGTAATCCTCAGTAGCTGTATAATTCTGTATATATACACTGCACAGTACCACTTCTCCTGTCCTGTATACTGGGTGTAATCCTCAGTATCTATATTATTCTGTATATATACACTGCACAGTACCACTTCTCCTGTCCTGTATACTGGGTGTAATCCTCAGTATCTGTATTATTCTGTATATATACACTGCACAGTACCACTTCTCCTGTCCTGTATACTGGGTGTAATCCTCAGTATCTGTATTATTCTGTATATATACACTGCACAGTACCACTTCTCCTGTCCTGTATACTGGGTGTAATCCTCAGTACCTGTATTATTCTGTATATATACACTGCACAGTACCACTCCTCCTGTCCTGTATACTGGGTGTAATCCTCAGTATTTGTATTATTCTGTATATATACACTGCACAGTACCACTTCTCCTGTCCTGTATACTGGGTGTAATCCTCAGTATCTGTATTATTCTGTATATATACACTGCACAGTACCACTTCTCCTGTCCTGTATACTGGGTATAATCCTCAGTATCTGTATTATTCTGTATATATACACTGCACAGTACCACTTCTCCTGTCCTGTATACTGGGTGTAATCCTCAGTATCTGTATTATTCTGTATATATACACTGCACAGTACCACTTCTCCTGTCCTGTATACTGGGTGTAATCCTCAGTATCTGTATTATTCTGTATATATACACTGCACAGTACCACTCCTCCTGTATACTGGGTGTAGTCCTCAGTATCTATATTATTCTGTATATATACACTGCACAGTACCACTTCTCCTGTCCTGTATACTGGGTGTAGTCCTCAGTATCTGTATTATTCTGTATATATACACTGCACAGTCACTTCTCCTGTCCTGTATACTGGGTGTAATCCTCAGTAGCTGTATAATTCTGTATATATACACTGCACAGTACCACTTCTCCTGTCCTGTATACTGGGTGTAATCCTCAGTATCTATATTATTCTGTATATATACACTGCACAGTACCACTTCTCCTGTCCTGTATACTGGGTGTAATCCTCAGTAGCTGTATAATTCTGTATATATACACTGCACAGTACCACTTCTCCTGTCCTGTATACTGGGTGTAATCCTCAGTACCTGTATTATTCTGTATATATACACTGCACAGTACCACTTCTCCTGTCCTGTATACTGGGTGTAATCCTCAGTGTCTGTGTTATTCTGTATATATACACTGCACAGTACCACTTCTCCTGTCCTGTATACTGGGTGTAATCCTCAGTATCTGTATTATTCTGTATATATACACTGCACAGTACCACTTCTCCTGTCCTGTATACTGGGTGTAATCCTCAGTATCTGTATTATTCTGTATATATACACTGCACAGTACCACTTCTCCTGTCCTGTATACTGGGTGTAATCCTCAGTATCTGTATTATTCTGTATATATACACTGCACAGTACCACTCCTCCTGTCCTGTATACTGGGTGTAATCCTCAGTAGCTGTATAATTCTGTATATATACACTGCACAGTACCACTCCTCCTGTCCTGTATACTGGGTGTAATCCTCAGTATCTGTATTATTCTGTATATATACACTGCACAGTACCACTCCTCCTGTATACTGGGTGTAGTCCTCAGTATCTATATTATTCTGTATATATACACTGCACAGTACCACTTCTCCTGTCCTGTATACTGGGTGTAGTCCTCAGTATCTGTATTATTCTGTATATATACACTGCACAGTCACTTCTCCTGTCCTGTATACTGGGTGTAATCCTCAGTAGCTGTATAATTCTGTATATATACACTGCACAGTACCACTTCTCCTGTCCTGTATACTGGGTGTAATCCTCAGTATCTATATTATTCTGTATATATACACTGCACAGTACCACTTCTCCTGTCCTGTATACTGGGTGTAATCCTCAGTGTCTGTATTATTCTGTAGATATACACTGCACAGTACCACTTCTCCTGTCCTGTATACTGGGTGTAATCCTCAGTATCTGTATTATTCTGTATATATACACTGCACAGTACCACTTCTCCTGTCCTATATACTCGGTGTATTCCTCAGTATCTATATTATTCTGTATATATACACTGCACAGTACCACTTCTCCTGACCTGTATACTGGGTGTAGTCCTCAGTATCTGTATTATTCTGTATATATACACTGCACAGTCACTTCTCCTGTCCTGTATACTGGGTGTAATCCTCAGTATCTGTATTATTCTGTATATATACACTGCACAGTACCACTTCTCCTGACCTGTATACTGGGTGTAGTCCTCAGTATCTGTATTATTCTGTATATATACACTGCACAGTCACTTCTCCTGTCCTGTATACTGGGTGTAATCCTCAGTACCTGTATTATTCTGTATATATACACTGCACAGTACCACTTCTCCTGTCCTGTATACTGGGTGTAATCCTCAGTATCTATATTATTCTGTATATATACACTGCACAGTACCACTTCTCCTGTCCTGTATACTGGGTGTATTCCTCAGTATCTATATTATTCTGTATATATACACTGCACAGTACCACTTCTCCTGTCCTGTATACTGGGTGTAGTCCTCAGTAACTGTATTATTCTGTATATATACACTGCACAGTACCACTTCTCCTGACCTGTATACTGGGTGTAGTCCTCAGTATCTGTATTATTCTGTATATATACACTGCACAGTACCACTTCTCCTGACCTGTATACTGGGTGTAGTCCTCAGTATCTGTATTATTCTGTAAATACACACTGCACAGTACCACTTCTCCTGTCCTGTATACTGGGTGTAATCCTCAGTATCTGTATTATTCTGTATATATACACTGCACAGTACCACTTCTCCTGTCCTGTATACTGGGTGTAATCCTCAGTATCTGTATTATTCTGTATATATACACTGCACAGTACCACTTCTCCTGTCCTGTATACTGGGTGTAGTCCTCAGTATCTGTATTATTCTGTATATACACACTGCACAGTCACTTCTCCTGTCCTGTATACTGGGTGTAATCCTCAGTATCTGTATTATTCTGTATATATACACTGCACAGTATCACTTCTCCTGTCCTGTATACTGGGTGTAATCCTCAGTATCTGTATTATTCTGTATATATACACTGCACAGTATCACTTCTCCTGTCCTGTATACTGGGTGTAATCCTCAGTATCTGTATTATTCTGTATATATACACTGCACAGTACCACTTCTCCTGTCCTGTATACTGGGTGTAGTCCTCAGTATCTGTATTATTCTGTATATATACACTGCACAGTCACTTCTCCTGTCCTGTATACTGGGTGTAATCCTCAGTGTCTGTATTATTCTGTATATATACACTGCACAGTACCACTTCTCCTGTCCTGTATACTGGGTGTAATCCTCAGTATCTGTATTATTCTGTATATATACACTGCACAGTACCACTTCTCCTGTCCTGTATACTGGGTGTAATCCTCAGTATCTGTATTATTCTGTATATATACACTGCACAGTATCACTTCTCCTGTCCTGTATACTGGGTGTAATCCTCAGTATCTGTATTATTCTGTATATATACACTGCACAGTACCACTTCTCCTGTCCTGTATACTAGGTGTAATCCTCAGTATCTGTATTATTCTGTATATATACACTGCACAGTCACTTCTCCTGTCCTGTATACTGGGTGTAATCCTCAGTATCTGTATTATTCTGTATATATACACTGCACAGTACCACTTCTCCTGTCCTGTATACTGGGTGTAATCCTCAGTATCTGTATTATTCTGTATATATACACTGCACAGTACCACTTCTCCTGTCCTGTATACTGGGTGTAATCCTCAGTACCTGTATTATTCTGTATATACTGTGACGGGGTATGCGGCAGAGCAGTAAGGGACACCAGGCCGATGAGCAATCCAACAAGATTTAATGAGGCAGGGAGCATAAACCATCCAATATCCAACTGGTTCTTTAGAGTCCACACAAAGGAAGCAGATCTGGGGCAATCCGACGCCAAGGAACACGTAACAGTCCTTAGATGCGTTCCCTAAATCCAGCAGCGTGGCAGCTGATCCTCAATGTCCAATCGTCCGTGTACGGGCAGAAAGGAGCTGGCCTCAGCACAGATCCTCGCCCTTCACCCAACAAAGCATAAAACTAACTAAAAAAGATGTGTCTGAATCTCCCACCTCTCCTTAGATCCACCCCCAGGATGGGCAGAAGTGCTCACACCCACCCCTTTAACATGTGCTACTTGTAGCTCCTAGTTAGAAAGAAGTTCCTAGACACAGTCTCCAGAGATTGTGTATTAGGGAAGCCCCCTGCAGAGGAGAACAATATATATGAAATCCCCACCGGATCCAGGAAAATAGCTACTGCTGAAGCCTGATTACAATATGGTACAGGCTGGGGGGATGTTACAACCCCTTCCCCCCTCAATTTGTGCACGGACTAGTGACCTCAACAGGTCGCTTGTCAAGTGCACGTAAACATGCCAACCCTGACTCAGGGCTCTTCTTGCCTGGACAGTCCATCTGCATTTTGGTGTTGGCTGCCCCTTCTATATTGTATGGTAAAGTTATAGGGCTGCAGAGCCAGGCTCCATCGTAACAAGCGTCCATTGTCCCCAGAGACTCTGTTCAGCCAGGTGAGGGGATTGTGATCAGTAACCACAGTGAATTCCCGTCCATACAGATACGGCCGTAGTTTCCTAAGGGCCCACACTACAGCCAGACATTCCTTCTCAACAGTTGCATAGGCCACTTCTCGGTCCAGCAGTTTCCTGCTGAGGTAGGTAATGGGGTGCTCCTCCTCGGCTGCATTCACCTGGCTGAGGACAGCTCCCAGTCCATAAGCAGAGGCATCCGTCTGCACAATAAATCTCCTCATAGTCTGGAGCAGCCAGGACAGGGTCGCAGACCAAGGCGTCCTTCAGCCGGTTAAAAGCCTCATCACAGGCTGGAGTCCAGATCACCAGCTGGGGCATTGTTTTCTTCGTGAGGTCTGTAAGAGGCTTGGCCACAGAGCTGAAATGAGAAATACATTTTCAGTAATAACCGGCGGTGCCCAAGAAAGCCATAACTTGTTCCTTAGTTTGGGGTACAGGCCAGTCTCTAATAGCCTGGATTTTGGCAGGTTCAGGACGTAACTTCCCTCCTCCTACTCGATGCCCTAGGTATTGGACTTCACCCATCCCCAATTGGCATTTATCAGGTCGAATGGTTAGGCCTGCTGCGAGAATCCGGTCAAGAACAACAGCTACTTGATTCAGATGTTCCTCCCATGTGTGGCTGAAGATGGCGATATCATCCAGGTAGGGACGAGTGAAGTCACCACATCCCCGGAGGATCTGATCCACCATTCTCTGAAAGGTTGCAGGGGCGTTTTTCATTCTGAAAGACATGTTTAGAAATTCATACAGACCAAAGGGGGTTATAAAAGCCGACCTTTCTCTACCTTCCTCCGTCAGGGGAATTTGCCAGTATCCCTTACTGAGATCCACGGTGGTGACGTATCGTGCCCCAGCTAGCTGGTCTAGAAGTTCATCAATGCGGGGCTTTGGGTAAGCATCACTGATGGTATGGTCATTTAGTCGTCTGTAGTCCACACAAAATTGAGTACTGCCATCTTTCTTGGGTACTAACACAACAGGAGAGGCCCAAGGACTATGGGAGGCCTGTATCACCCCCAGCTGTAACATCTCCTCAAGCTCATGCTGCATGGTGTTTCTAACTGATTCTGGTACCCGGTAGGGAGCCTCTTGTATGGGACGGAAGCCCTGAGTGTCCACATAATGTTGGGTTACTGTGGATCGACCTGGTCGGGATGAGAAAGCAGCCTGTCTCTGATGGAGCACTCCCAGCATTTGTTTTTTCTGTAAGGAATCTAAGTGATCTCTCAGAGGAACCTGTTCCACAGTGGATGGGGCTCTGGCTGCTTCAACAAGATCAGGTAATGGGTCCTCATCCCCCTGACCATCTTCTGAAGCCAGCCGATAGCTTGCTATCATACAGTTAGGTCCAGAAATCTTTGGACAGTGGCACAATTTTCGCGAGTTGGGCTCTGCATGCCACCACATTGGATTTGAAATGAAACCTCTACAACAGAATTCAAGTGCAGATTGTAACGTTTAATTTGAAGGTTTGAACAAAAATATCTGATAGAAATTGTAGGAATTGTCACATTTCTTTACAAACACTCCACATTTTAGGAGGTCAAAAGTAATTGGACAAATAAATCAAACCCAAACAAAATATTTTTATTTTCAATATTTTGTTGCGAATCCTTTGGAGGCAATCACTGCCTTAAGTCTGGAACCCATGGACATCACCAAACGCTGGGTTTCCTCCTTCTTAATGCTTTGCCAGGCCTTTACAGCCGCAGCCTTCAGGTCTTGCTTGTTTGTGGATCTTTCCGTCTTAAGTCTGGATTTGAGCAAGTGAAATGCATGCTCAATTGGGTTAAGATCTGGTGATTGACTTGGCCATTGCAGAATGTTCCACTTTTTTGCACTCATGAACTCCTGGGTAGCTTTGGCTGTATGCTTGGGGTCATTGTCCATCTGTACTATGAAGCGCCGTCCGATCAACTTTGCGGCATTTGGCTGAATCTGGGCTGAAAGTATATCCCGGTACACTTCAGAATTCATCCGGCTACTCTTGTCTGCTGTTATGTCATCAATAAACACAAGTGACCCAGTGCCATTGAAAGCCATGCATGCCCATGCCATCACGTTGCCTCCACCATGTTTTACAGAGGGTGTGGTGTGCCTTGGATCATGTGCCGTTCCCTTTCTTCTCCACACTTTTTTCTTCCCATCATTCTGGTACAGGTTGATCTTTGTCTCATCTGTCCATAGAATACTTTTCCAGAACTGAGCTGGCTTCATGAGGTGTTTTTCAGCAAATTTAACTCTGGCCTGTCTATTTTTGGAATTGATGAATGGTTTGCATCTAGATGTGAACCCTTTGTATTTACTTTCATGGAGTCTTCTCTTTACTGTTGACTTAGAGACAGATACACCTACTTCACTGAGAGTGTTCTGGACTTCAGTTGATGTTGTGAACGGGTTCTTCTTCACCAAAGAAAGTATGCGGCGATCATCCACCACTGTTGTCATCCGTGGACGCCCAGGCCTTTTTGAGTTCCCAAGCTCACCAGTCAATTCCTATTTTCTCAGAATGTACCCGACTGTTGATTTTGCTACTCCAAGCATGTCTGCTATCTCTCTGATGGATGTTTTCTTTTTTTTCAGCCTCAGGATGTTCTGCTTCACCTCAATTGAGAGTTCCTTAGACCGCATGTTGTCTGGTCACAGCAACAACTTCCAAATCTAAAACCACACACCTGTAATCAACCCCAGACCTTTTAACTACTTCATTGATTACAGGTTAACGAGGGAGACGCCTTCAGAGTTAATTGCAGCCCTTAGAGTCCCTTGTCCAATTACTTTTGGTCCCTTGAAAAAGAGGAGGCTATGCATTACAGAGCTATGATTCCTAAACACTTTCTCCTATTGGGATGTGAAAACTCTCATATTGCAGCTGGGAGTGTGCACTTTCAGCCCATATTATATATAGAATTGTATTTCTGAACATGTTTTTGTAAACAGCTAAAATAACAAAACTTGTGTCACTGTCCAAATATTTCTGGACCTAACTGTAGGTAATGTCCGGTCATGGTACTCCTTAATCATATTCACATGGACAGTCCTTTGTCTTAGACCCTGATCATCTAAAGCAAGAAGGTAATTGGTGTCGTTTAGTTTTCTGAGAACCCGGAAAGGACCCTCCCATGTTGTCTGGAGTTTATTTTGCCGATGGGGAACAATCATTAAGACTTGTTGTCCCTCTACAAAATTCTCGATAGCGTGCTTTGCGGTCATACCATGTCTTCTGTCTGGTTTGAGCCATCCGCACATGATCCTGAGCCAAACTATCAAGTTGAGCCAGGGTTTCCCGAAGCTTGAGGAAGATACAGGAACCCCTGTTGTTCCATATGTCAACTTGCCCCTCCCAATATTCCTTTAGCTGAGTTAAGGGTCCTCTGACCTTTCTTCCATAGAGTAGTTCAACGGGGGAAAACCCAGTGGACTCCTGGTCAACTTCCCGATAGGCAAACAAGAGATGGGGTAGGTACTTCTCCCAGTCGGAATCCCAGTCAGTGAAGGCCCTTAGCATATTTTTCAGTGTTTGATTAAACCGTTCACAAAGTCCATTGGTTTGAGGATGGTATGCTGTAGTTCGAATTGCTTGTACTCCACAGGTGCGCCACAGACACTGCACCAACTCTGACATGAACTGGGAACCTTGGTCCGATAAGATCTCACTTTTGAATCCTACTCGGGGGAAAATGGTAACAAGGGTCTTGGCCACCTTGGCTGCAGAAATACTTGACAAGGCCACGGCTTCTGGTGGGTGTCGTAGTCCACAACAGTGAGAATGTACTGCTTTCCAGATTTACTTGGTTTAGCCAGTAGTCCAATGATATCGACAGCTACTCTTTGAAAGTGTTCTTCTATTATAGGGAGCGGTTGCAGAGGTGTCTTTGGGTGATCTCCGGGTCGCCCTCTACGCTGACATATGTCGCAGGTTTGGCAGAAATGCGCCACTGCTTGAGAAATCCCCGGCCAATAGAAAATTTGAGTCAATCATCTCTCGGTGCGGGTTTTGCCTTGATGGCCGGCAGTAGGAATGTCATGAGCAGGGTGTAATAGGGAAATTCTGTATTTCTGAAGAACAATCAGCTGTTTGCTATAAGTCCGGGGCTTATCTAAGGAGTCAGCGTTGGTAACCCGATATAGAAGTCCATTTTCTCTGATAATTTTTTCCCCATTTTCTCCTAACTGCCCTACTTCAGCCCGAGCTCTAAAGCTAGCAAGGGTGGGGTCAGTCTCTACCTCTTGTCTAAACTGAACTTTATCCCAAGTGACATTCATCTGATTCCCACAAGAAGGATCACTCACCGGCTGTGACGGCAGTTCAGGTGGCCTCATTTCCATTGATGGGTTGAACACGTCCACATATTTGCTTTGCTTGACTTCTGGTTATCGCACCGACAAAGTGGTATTGAAGATTCCCCACATCATTCCCTAGAAGAATGTCTGCAGGGAGGCTGCTCATCACACCAATCATGCATCGATTGCCCCAAAGCCATAATCCAGGGTTACACTCGCTCTTGGAATATATCTCTGGGTACCTCCAGCCAATTAAATAGCAATTCCTGGTCCCTTTTGCACTGCTTCTGGTTGAATTACTTGGGGATCTGCTATGGTGAGAAAAGCCCCAGTGTCACGAAAGCCAACAACTTTTTGGCCATCCAGCACGACCTCCTGTAGATGTTTATGCTGAAGATCAGAAGAACGGGCGGCTGTGGCTCGCACCCCATAGACTCCTGGTAGGGAAGTCAACATATCAGAGTCTTTTGTCGAATCATCAGGGAGTGAATCCAGCTCTTCTCCTGTTGAGGGTGTCTGTAGATAATGGACAGGCAAAGGGGGTCTGTAACTGTTTTGCCTCCGAACACCTGGACAGCGAGCTTGCAGATGACCCAGCTGCCCACATCCATAACATCTACGTTCTATGATTCTTTCTCCACGTCATACTCCCAAAGAGGAGGCAGGAGTAATAGGATGCACATTCACACAGGGTCCGCCATGTGTTGGTAGTCTAGTGGGATGGTAAACATTGGAGGCCAAAGGACAAGGGACCACTGGTGTTGGGGAGCTGTTAGCTTTTTTTCTCACTGACTAGTAGCCTTTTCCATTGAGGTTTGATGGTGAGCACCTCATCAGCTAGAGCAGCAGCTTCCTCCACTGTCGCTGGCTTTCTCTCACGCACCAATTCCATGATTTCAGTAGGGCACCTGGCATAGAACTGCTCTTTCAGGATGACCTGGAGGAAGGTCTCCCAAGTTAAGGCCCCCTCTCCCTCCAGCCAGCGATGGCATACTTGTTTCAGTCTGTGGGCATACATCTTGAAAGACACTTCCCCATCACAGGCTAACGTATGGAACTGAGTCCTATAAGTATCTGGGGTCACGGCATACTGTTCCAGAATGGTCTGTTTTATCTCCCCATACTCACAATTCCACTAAGGGTCCATAGCTCTATAGGCGTCGGCAGCTCCACCCTCCAAGAGGCCCACCAGGTGTCTGACTCGCTCTCTTTCTGGGACTTCCATTAATCGGAACTGATGCTCAAAGTCCTGGAAGAAGCCCTCAATGTCGCCTGCAGCTTCATTAAATGGCTTAAAGTCCTTGCGGGACACTCTGGAGAATTCCCTCATAGTTGGTGCTGTGGTTACAGTTTGTCTGGAGCCTCTAGCTGCTTCCTCAGCAAACCTCCTCTCCAGCAATGCTTCCCTCTCTTGAGCTCTGCGAATGGCATCCCACTTATCTTCTATGGTGGCCTCATCTCCAAGCAGTGCCATCTCCTCCTCATACCACACAACCCATTGACTTTTTTGGGTATTTACCTCCAGCTCCCGTCTTTCCTCCTCTTGCTGTGGAAATTGTTCCTCGGTGCCATCTTGCAGGCAAGCGTTTTCCAAAGCCTCAATTAATTGCTCCTTGGAGAGTCCTTTGTAGCCAACTCCTAATTCATGGGCCTTTGTTTTGAGGTTCGACATAGTCCAGTTCCTGTATCCTGAGGTTCTGGTTTACTGGTATCCTCAGTATCTGTATTATTCTGTATATACACTGCACAGTACCATTTCTCCTGTCCTGTATATTGGGTGTAATCCTCAGTACCTGTGTTATTCTGTATATATGTGGCGCCCTGGACTAGCCAGGTCGTCACAGATAACACTCACACACCCCCACCCGCATTAGACAGTGACACCAGTCAAACACAAAACCCTTGTTGCCTCCCTCCAGTGTCTGATGTTCACACCAGGTGGGGCGGAGCCAAGCGGTTGGCCCCAACCACCGAGGAGTTCACAGGCCTGGAGGCGGGAAAAAGAACAGTTTAGTCCAGGAGGTGGAAGGGAGAGAAGTAAACACTTGAGTGTCTGGGTTTGTGGCCCAGGCACGGACAGCAAGGTTGGCAGATGGTGGTGGCCGTCTGCAGGAGCGGTGAAGCAACGCGGAACCATAGGACTGGGGTCGGGCGTTGGCCCGCCGGTACCGACCGGGGAGTGAAGTGAAGCCAGCACACACAGGCAGGGCCATCGGACCGCGACCAGGCTTGGAGCCGCCGACAATAGTCAAATCCGAATGTGACCGGAACCCCAGGGGTTTCCTAACAACCAAAGACCTGATAGAAGGCAACCGCCCACACCGTGAGGGTATACAGTTACCGCCTAAGCCTAGAGACCCAAGGGCCAGCGCCTGCGGGCAAACGGGCTCCTCCAGCATCCATCCACCGGGGAGCGGACTACCGTTGGGGATCTATAGTAGTCACTCAAGTACATCAAGGTGCAGGGAAAGACAGCCGCCATCACCTGTCCGGGGAGAGACACTGCAGCCGGCTGCGGGACCCGTCCATCCAGCCGTTTGGTTTACCGAGGACTTTGTGCATCTCTTACTGAGTGAGTACCACAGTGCCATCTGGCACCGCGCCGCGCTGTCCCTGCAACCCTGCACCTCACCAACACAGCCTCCCCGTCACACCACCGGGCCCCGGGACCACCGACCCCTACCCACGGAGGGGGAAAACAACATCCCAGCTGCTCCTTACCATCGCTCCCGGGATCCCCGTCACCAGCAGCGGTGGTGCCCATCTTCACCACGACCCATGGGTGGCGTCACGGACTAAATCCCCCAAACCAACCACCCTTTTCACTCACGGGCGAGGAGCGCCGCTCGAGTCCCCGGATCCGGCCCACCGCTCGAGCCACCAAGCAGCAGCAGCACCGGACCCGAGCGTTAGCGAGCGCGCAGCGGCGGCGGTGTCCTCCCCGCCCGCGACAACTTGGCGTCATGAACAGGATTGAACCCATCTACTTATCAGTAGAAGTGCGCCTTGTGATCTCCGCCGGCGGTGTCCGGCCGAAAAAGCGTCGCCATCTTGGCGCGAAAATCTCCCGCTCGAGAGTCTTCTCCGAGCAGGGAAGGCGCGAAAGCGAAGCCCCGCCTCCAACAAACGGAAGTGCTGAAGAGAACCAAGGGGGGACGGGAAAAAGATGTCTGCGCCCGACGGAGCTGTTGGAGGAGTGGCGGTTGCAGCTCCCACCGCACCCGTAGCTGAAAACGGGATAGCCCCTGCTCCGGTCGCAGGAGCGGGGGGGGGGGGGGGCGCTGGCCCAGCGGTCGTCCAGGTGATGCCGTTCTCCCTGCCCTATGTGCCTGGTGCTACCTGGCTACCGCAGTAGGATGGGAAGCCTGATGCTCTGCAGGTGTTCAGGAAAAAGATTAGCCCAGTCCTCGATTTATATCCCTTGGCTGATAGACAACGGGCAGTGGTAGTGCTAGGGCAGCTAACAGGCGCGGCTGAGCAGGAGGCGGAGACCTGGACTGACGCGGACCGGGCCTCGGTGACTACCATTTTCGAAAAACTACAAATCGCTTTTGAGACCCGCTCCGAGGCGGAGCTGAGGATGCAGTTTTATCAGTGCCGACAACGGCCTGCGGACAATGTAAGAGACTATAGCCCGCTACACACGCTTCAATATATCTCACAATCCGTCGTTGGGGTCAAGTTGTAAGTGACGCACATCCGGCATCGTTTGTGAGGTATCTGCGTGTGACAGCTACATGCGATCAGGATTGAACGCAAAACCGTTGATCGCAAACACATCGTATCATTCTCTAGAATTGAGCATTTTGTTGCACGAACCTAGTCAATTGTAACGTGTGACATCCCTCATACGATTTTGATGTCTGAGGCTATGTGCGCAGGTGTGCGCTCTGCACCGCAGCTTAAAAAAGGTCCGCTTCAGAGCGCAGCTGAAAAGCTGAAGCGCCTCACAATGTCTGTCATGCACTAATCTCTGTCAGTCCGTCACTATCTCTGTCCCTCTCTCTCTGTCCATGTCAGTCTATCCCCCTCTCTCATATACTCACCAATCCCCGATCCCCGGCGCTGCACAGCATTCACACTGCTCCGGCGGCTTTTACTGTTTTGAAAAAGCCGGCCGCCCATTAATCAATCTCGTATTCCCTGCTTTCCCCGCCCACCAGCGCCTATGATTGGTTACAGTGAGACACGCCCCCACTCTGAGTGACAGGTGTCACACTGCACCCAATCACAGCAGCCGGTGGGCGTGTCTATACTGTGTAGTGAAATAAATAATTAAATAATTAAAAAAAACGGCGTGCGGTTCCCCCCTATTTTAAAACCAGCCAGATAAAGCCATACGGCTGAAGGCTGGTATTCTCAGGATGGGGAGCTCCACGTTATGGGGAGCCCCCCACCCTAACAATATCAGCCAGCAGCCGCCCAGAATTGCCGCATACATTAGATGCGACAGTTCTGGGACTGTACCCGGCTCTTCCCGATTTACCCTGGTGCGTTGGCAAATCGGGGTAATAAGGAGTTATTGGCAGCCCATAGCTGCCAATAAGTCCTAGATTAATCATGTCAGGCGTCTATGAGACACCCTCCATGATTAATCTGTAAGTTACAGTAAATAAACACACACGCCCGAAAAATCCTTTATTAGAAATAAAAACACACACATATACCCTGGTTCACCACTTTAATCAGCCCCAAAAAGCCCTCCTTGTCCGGCATAATCCAGGATGATCCAGCGTCGCATCCAGCGCTGCTGCATGGAGGTGACCGGAGCCGCAGCAGACACAGCCTCTCCTGTCACCTCCACGCAGCAAATGAGGTGAGTAGCGCGATCAGCTGAGCTGTCACTGAGGTTACCCGCGGCCACCGCTGCATCCACCAGTGACAGCGGGTAACCTCACTGACAGCAGCTGATCGCGCGGCTGTCTTCATTTGCTGTGTGGAGGTGACCGGAGCGGCTGTGTGTGCTGCAGCTCCGGTCACCTCCATGCAGCTGCGCTGGATGCGACGCTGGATCATCCTGGATTACGCCGGACAAGGAGGGCTTTTTGGGGCTGATTAAAGTGGTGAACCAGGGTATATGTGTGTGTTTTTATTTCTAATAAAGGATTTTTTCGGGTGTGTGTTTATTTATTGTAACTTACAGATTAATCATGGAGGGTGTCTCATAGACGCCTGACATGATTAATCTAGGATTTATTGGCAGCTATGGGCTGCCAATAACTCCTTATTACCCCGATTTGCCAACGCACCAGGGTAAATCGGGAAGAGCCGGGTACAGTCCCAGAACTGTCGCATCTAATGTATGCGGCAATTCTGGGCGGCTGCTGGCTGATATTGTTAGGCTGGGGGGCTCCCCATAACGTGGAGCTCCCCATCCTGAGAATACCAGCCTTCAGCCGTATGGCTTTATCTGGCTGGTTTTAAAAATGGGGGGAACCGCACGCCGTTTTTTTTAATTATTTAATTATTTATTTCACTACACAGTATAGACCCGCCCACCGGCTGCTGTGATTGGGTGCAGTGTGACACCTGTCACTCAGAGTGGGGGCGTGTCTCACTGTAACCAATCATAGGCGCTGGTGGGCGGGGAAAGCAGGGAATACGAAATTGTTTAATGGACGGCCGGCTTTTTCAAAACAGTAAAAGCCGCCGGAGCAGTGTGAATGCCGTGCAGCGCCGGGGATCGGGGATTGGTGAGTATGAGAGAGGGCTGCTAACTTCAGTTACTCAGGAGATTAGCGGTCACCGGTGAGTCTTCACTGGTGACCGCTAATCAGGGCGCGACACAGACAGAGCCGCAGCATGACCATGAAGTCGGGTGAAGTTCACCCGAGTTCATTCTGACAGTGCGGCTCTGTCTGTGTCTGCTGTCATCTGCCATTCACCTCTGCTACATGGCTGTCTGTGTCTGCTGTCATCTGCCATTCACCGCTGCTACATGGCTGTCTGTGTCTGCTGTCATCTGCCATTCACCGCTGCTACATGGCTGTCTGTGTCTGCTGTCATCTGCCATTCACCGCTGCTACATGGCTGTCTGTGTCTGCTGTCATCTGCCATTCACCGCTGCTACATGGCTGTCTGTGTCTGCTGTCATCTGCCATTCACCTCTGCTACATGGCTGTCTGTGTCTGCTGTCATCTGCCATTCACCGCTGCTACATGGCTGTCTGTGTCTGCTGTCATCTGCCATTCACCGCTGCTACATGGCTGTCTGTGTCTGCTGTCATCTGCCATTCACCGCTGCTACATGGCTGTCTGTGTCTGCTGTCATCTGCCATTCACCGCTGCTACATGGCTGTCTGTGTCTGCTGTCAGCGGCCATGTAGCAGAGCTGAACGGCAGATGACATAGTAAAAACGCATCCCCACACATTACACACGCTTGTCAAGTCAATAAATAAAAAAAAAAAAGGTGCTCAATGCATACGTCACAGAGCACATGATCTAAAGGATCGCACATAACATTGATCAATTTAACATAGACTACTAACGCTCGTGTGACAGCAAATGAACGACCAACGTGAAATCTCATAGATCCCGTATGCAACCTGGGCGTGTCACATCGCAAATGCGATTGTACAACTAATTGCAACGTGTAAAGTGGGCTTATGCCCTGCGCCTGCAAACGGCCCTCTGTACACTGAAGCGGGTGGATACTAATAATGATGTGGACAGTAATAAGATGCTAGTGGAACAATTCCTGCAAGGGCTGGGGTCTGCGGAAAACCGCAAGCAGCTACGGCTGTGGGCACTAGAACACCCCAATCTGGACTTTGCAGTACTAAAAGAGCGGGCCATCAAGGCCCTGCAGGCCCCAGCGCCAGACGCTCCTGAGGCAGCCCCGTGCCGGCTGAGACCGCTCCTATCACGGTGGCGCCTCCACCCCCGGCTCTACCGGCTCCTGCAGCACCCATCGGGATGATGGAGGAACTAGCAGCTCAGGTCCGCCGCATGGATGGAGACCTAGCCAAGATCCTCGCCGCACTCCAGCTCCCGACGAGAGTCAAACCCCCAGGAGGGATCCAGGTCGCCGACAGCCCGGAGGATGTCCCCTGGATGCAGCGGAGAAGCACCAATGACTCATGGTATGGGCCTCCTATCTGTTACAGGTGCAGCAAGCCTGGCCACTACTCTAGGCGGTGCCCGTTAAACGAGCAACTCCTGGGGCCAAGGGCCAATCCTCAGGAGTAGACACCAACGGCCCCCCTGATTGGTGAGACCGATACGTCAGAGCTCGCCCCATCATTCCCTCGGCAGTGGACGGCGTCCCGCTCATGGCCCTCTTGGACACAGGATCACAGGTAACCACTATACCATATACACTGTACCAGCAGTATTGGGGCACTGACGAACTTGCCCCCTCTGATGATAGCCTGACCCTGATCGCAGCCAATGGACTCCAGCTAACCCAGGTGGGCTACAAGCAAGTGACCCTGACTGCGGGGCGTGCGGAGTTAAAGAATCAAGGGATGATTGTGGTAATGAATGAACCCAGTGATCACACCCTGAAAGTAATCTTGGGGACCAACGTGATGGAGCATTGTATGAGTGAGGTGCTGAGTCTGTTGCAGCAGTTGGCCGCCACAGCAGGAGGAGGCCGGCAGAGGGCTGTGCAGCGTGAGATCCGGGCCCTGCTGTATCGGCAGCAAGTGAGCTCGACTGGCGGAGAGATTGGTGGAGTAAGGGTGATGGATGTGGCCCCCTTGGTAGTGCCACCCCGAAGTGAAATGATGATCTGCTGCAGGGCAGCAGTAGGCCCCCAGGGGTGCGACTACCCGGCGATGGTGGAACCCACGCCTTCCGAACACTGGCCCACGGTGATGGCAGCCAGAGGGGTGGTTGACGTTAAAAAGGGGAGAGTGCCTGTAAGAGTGCTGAATTGTGGAAAGGAGGAAGTCAGGCTCCCCAGGTATGCTACCCTCGCCAAGTTGCTCACCTTAGACCCTCACACCATTCACGATGCTGTCCCTCCTACCTCGGTATCCCCTGCCAGTAACCATACACCCTCTGCACAGTTAGAAGGGTGGTGCCAGGAACTACACGTAGGTACTGAAACCACACCCACGCATCACAAAGAGGGAGTATACAGGGTAGTGCAAGAGTATGAACAGGTTTTCAGCAAGCACCCATTAGATTTCGGGAGGATTAAGGGGGTTCAACACCATATCCCTACAGGCCTACACCCACCCATCAAGGAGAAGTATAGGCCCATTCCGCCAGCACACTATCAAAGCGCTAAAGGCATGTTGAGGAACATGAAGGAGGCGGGGGTCATTCGGGATAGTTGTAGTCCCTGGGCAGCCCCACTGGTGCTGGTAAAGAAGGACGGCACCATGAGAATGTGTGTGGATTACCGGACGATCAACCAGATCACGCATAAAGATGCCTATCCTCTCCCTCTCCCTCGTATCGAAGAGTCCCTAGCTGCACTGAGAACTGCTAACTTCTTCTCTACCCTTGACCTCACTAGCGGGTACTGGCAGGTAGCGGTCGCGCCAGAGGACTGTGAGAAGACAGCATTCGCCACTCCCATGGGACTCTGAGTTTAACAGTATGCCGTTCGGCTGTGCAATGCCCCTGGAACCTTCCAACGGCTCATGGAGTGCTGCTTGGGACATCTCAACTTCGAAACGGTCCTACTGTACCTGGACGACGTGATCGTGTACTCCCAGACGTACGAGGCCCATCTGGAACATCTGGCTGAAGTGTTCGCATCCCTAGCCAAATATGAGATGAAATTGAAGCCCTCTAAGTGCCTCCTACTGAAACCCAGGGTGCAGTACCTCGGACATGTGGTGGGCGCAGAAGGCGTCGCCCCAGATCCCGAGAAGATCACTGCCATTCAGGACTGGCCAAGACCGACCACGGTGAAGGAGGTGAGACAGTTCCTGGGCCTGGTGGGCTACTATCGTCGCTTCATTAAGGGGTATACGAAGATGGCCACCCCCATGCAAGACCTCCTCGTGGGACAGACCAAGGGTGGCAGGCCCTCTGGAACCCCGTTGGAATGGGAGGCGAAGCACGAAGAGTCCTTCCGCCAGCTGAAGATAGACTTGACAGGGGAAGAAATCCTGGCGTATCCCGACTATAATCTCCCATTCATCCTTTACACCGATGCCAGTAATGTAGGCTTGGGAGCCGTCCTGTCCCAGGTCCAGAACGGAAAGGAAAAAGTGATCGCCTATGCCAGCAGAAAACTCTGGCCCACGGAGAGGAACCCTGAGAATTACAGCTCCTTCAAGCTTGAGTTCCTAGCCCTGGTGTGGGCCATTACTGAGCGATTCCGCCATCACCTCGCAGCCGCTAAGTTCACCGCCTATACGGACAATAATCCGTTAACCCATTTGGACACGGCCAAGCTGGGCGCATTGGAGCAGCGGTGGGTGGCTAGGCTGTCTAATTATGACTTCACGTTCAAGTACCGAGCCGGCCGCAAGAACACCAATGCGGACGCGCTATCCCGGATGCCCCACCTATCGGATGAGGGGCCGGAGGGCGATGATCTCGAAGAAATCGAGCTGTCTGCATTTCACCGACCACCACCAGGACCGGTGGCCATGCTCTGGGGGTCAGGGGTCCCCCAGGGACGTGGGGTCCCCTGAAGTGACAGCGGGGTGCGAGTAACCGTACCCGTTCCCGCTCGGGCAGCCTGAACCTGGACTGGGGTCAAGGGGTGCTGCCCACTTCCTAGGGGCAGCATCAGGGCTAGGTTGCTTGGGTGGGAGAGCGGAAGACATCCGTTCGTCCGTCCGTTATTATTAAAAATGTGTTTTATATGTGCAACGTTTAAGTGTCCTCACAAAAATGCTTATATGTTTAAAATGTTTACATGTTATTTATGTTGTTTTTACAGTTTTGAAAAAAGAAAATAAAACCGGTGATGGACGGGCAGCCCGCGGACGGTCTACATTTCACCAAGGGGGAATGTGGCGCCCTGGACTAGCCAGGTCGTCACAGATAACACTCACACACCCCCACCCCCATCAGACAGTGACACCAGCCAAACACAAAACCCTTGTTGCCTCCCTCCAGTGTCTGATGTTCACACCAGGTGGGGCGGAGCCAAGCGGTTGGCCCCACCCACCGAGGAGTTCACAGGCCTCGAGGCGGGAAAAAGAACAGTTTAGTCCAGGAGGTGGAAGGCAGAGGAGTAAACACTTGAGTGTCTGGGTTTGTGGCCCAGGCACGGACAACAAGGTTGGCAGACGGTGGTGGCCGTCTGCAGGAGTGGCGAAGCAACGCGGAACCATAGGACCGGGGTCGGGCGTTGGCCCACTGGTACCGACCAGGGAGCGAAGTGAAGCCAGCACACACAGGCAGGGCCATCGGACCCCGACCAGGCTTGGAGCCGCCGACAATAGTCAAATCTGAATGTGACCGGAACCCCAGGGGTTTCCTAACAACCAAAGACCCGATAGAAGGCAACCGCCCACACCGTGAGGGTATACAGCTACCGCCTAAGGCTAGAGACCCAAGGGCCAGCGCCTGCGGGCAAACGGGTTCCTCCGGCATCCATCCACCGGGGAGCGGACTACCGTTGGGGATCCATAGTAGTCAATCAAGTACATCAAGATGCAGGGAAAGACAGCCGCCATCACCTGTCCGGGGAGAGACACTGCAGCCGGCTGCGGGACCCGTCCATCCAGCCGTTTGGTTTACCGAGGACTTTGTGCATCTCTTACTGAGTGAGTACACCCGTGCCATCCGTCACCGCGCCGCGCTGTCCCTGCAACCCTGCACCTCACCAACCCAGCCTCCCCGTCACACCACCGGGCCCCGGGACCACCGACCCCTACCCATGGCGGGGGAAAACAACATCCCAGCTGCTCCCTACCATCGCTCCCGGGATCCCCGTCACCAGCAGCGATGGTGCCCATCTTCACCACGACCCGTGGGTGGCGTCACGGACTAAATCCCCCAAACCAACCACCCCTTTCACTCACGGGCAAGGAGCGCCGCTCGAGTCCCCGGATCCGGCCCACCGATCGAGCCACCGAGCAGCGCCGGACCCAGCGTTAGCGAGCGCTCAGCGGCGGCCTCCCCGCCCGCGACATATACACTGCACAGTACCACTCCTCCTGTGCTGTATACTGATTGGTGGGCTCACTCCCAGCACAGCTGACACAGAGGAACGGAGCTCCTGCTGTGAGCAGACCTGGGTCAGCTTCATTTTCTGGCAGTTTAGGTTTTGGTATTTGGGGGGGTTTCAGTTCTATATCAGGGGCCGTGCCCCGTACAATATCTATGACATGACATAGCCGACATATGACGGCTGCTCCGCTGTTCTCTGTTGTCAGCCAGGTCTGGAATTCTCTGCAGTCGTCCTCTCTTTGTTCGCTTTCAATGTCCCAGACAGTCTGAAGAGAAAGTGGTGGCTGATCCCACCTGAAAGGAGCACAAGCCTAATCTGCAGCTCAGCCCCTCAGCGTGGACCCCCTGCGCCCCCCGCGTGTATTCAGGACGCCCCCAGCAGCCGGCTAAGAGGATTCCAGGAAAGATCTGATACGGAGCAATCGGTGACAAAACACCGCGGCCATGCGGGGGCCACACTAATGAGCAAGAGCCCCCCGTAATACAGCAAGAAAGGCTGGCGGCACGATCACAGCAGCCGCAGGGGGCAAACAACAAAGCCCCCACTACAAAGAGCTGGACCGGTGCCCGCCGCTACAAAGAGCCGGACTGGGGCCCCCGCTACAAAGAGCCGGACCGGGGCCCCCACTACAAAGAGCCGGACCGGACTCTCCCCCCCTACAAAGAGCCGGACCGGGGCCCCCACTACAAAGAGCCGGACCGGACTCTCCCCCCCACTTAGGTGAGCCGGACCGGGGCCCCCACTACAAAAAGCCGGACCGGACTCTTCCCCCCCCCCACTACAAAGAGCTGGACCGGGGCCGCCCGCTACAAAGAGCTGGACCGGGGCCCCCCGCTACAAAGAGCCGGACCGGGGCCACCCGCTACAAAGAGCCGGATTGGGGCCCCCCGCTACAAAGAGCCGGACCGGGGCCCCCCGCTACAAAGAGCCGGACCGGGGCCCCCCGCTACAAAGAGCCGGACCGGGGCCCCCACTACAGAGAGCCGGACCGGGGCCCCCCGCTACAGAGAGCCGGACCGGGACCCCCCGCTACAAAGAGCCGGACCGGGGCCCCCACTACAAAGTGCCGGACCGGGGCCCCTACTACAAAGAGCGGGACCGGGGCCCCCCGCTACAAAGAGCCGGACCGGGGCCCCCACTACAAAGAGCCGGACCGGGGCCCCCACTACAGAGAACCGGACCGGGGCCCCCACTACAGAGAGCCGGACCGGACTATCCCCTCCCCCAGTACAAAGAGCTGGACCGGGGCCCCCACTACAGAGAGCCAAACCGGGACCCCCACTACAAAGAGCCGGACCGGACTCCCCTCCCCACTACAAAGAGCTGGACCGGGGCCTCCACTACAGAGAGCCGGACCGAGGCCCCCACTACAGAGAGCCGGACCGGGGCCCCCACTACAGAGAGCCGGACCGGGGCCCCCACTACAAAGAGCCGGACCGGACTATCCCCCCCAGTACAAAGAGCTGGACCGGGGCCCCCACTACAGAGAGCCGAACCGGGGCCCCCACTACAAAGAGCCGGACCGGACTCCCCTCTCCACTACAAAGAGCCGGACCGGGTCCCCCGCTACAAAGAGCCGGACCGGGGCCTCCACTACAGAGAGCCGGACCGGAGCCCCCACTACAGAGAGCCGGACCGGAGCCCCCACTACAGAGAGCCGGACCGGGGCCCCACTACAGAGAGCCGGACCGGGGCCCCCACTACAGAGAGCCGGACCGGGGCCCCCACTACAGAGAGCCGGACCGGAGCCCCCACTACAGAGAGCCGGACCGGGGCCCCCACTACAGAGAGCTGGACCGGGGCCCCCATTACAGAGAGCCGGACCGGAGCTCCCACTACAGAGAGCCGGACCGGAGCCCCCACTACAGAGAGCCGGACCGGAGCCCCCACTACAGAGAGCCGGACCGGAGCCCCCACTACAGAGAGCCGGACCGGGGCCCCCACTACAGAGAGCCGGACCGGGGCCCCCACTACAGAGAGCCGGACCGGGGCCCCCCAGTACAGAGAGCCGGACCGGGGCCCCCACTACAGAGAGCCAGACCGGGGCCCCCACTACAGAGAGCCAGACCGGGGCCCCCATTACAGAGAGCCGGACCGGACTCCCCCACCCCCGAGCCAGACCGGACTCCCCCCCTCCCCCCACTACAAAGAGCTGGACCGGGGCCCCCACTACAGAGAGCCGGACCGGGGCCCCCACTACAAAGAGGCGGACCGGACTCCCCCACCCCCGAGCGAGACCGGACTCCCCCCCCTCCCCCCACTACAAAGAGCTGGACCGGGGCCCCCACTACAAAGAGCCGGACCGGACTACCCCACCCCCACCCCCCCCACCCCCGAGCCAGACCGGACTCCCCCCCTCCCCCCGCTACAAAGAGCCGGACTGGGGCCTCCACTACAGAGAGCCGGACCGGAGCCCCCACTACAGAGAGCCGGACCGGGGCCCCCACTACAGAGAGCCGGACCGGGGCCCCCACTACAGAGAGCCGGACCGGGGCCCCCACTACAGAGAGCCGGACCGGGGCCCCCACTACAGAGAGCCGGACCGGGGCCCCCCGCTACAGAGAGCTGGACCGGAGCCCCCACTACAGAGAACCGGACCGGAGCCCCCACTACAGAGAGCCGGACCGGGGCCCCCACTACAGAGAGCCGGACCGGGGCCCCCATTACAGAGAGCCGGACCGGACTCCCCCACCCCCACCCCCGAGCCAGACCGGACTCCCCCCCTCCCCCCATTACAAAGAGCTGGACCGGGGACCCCACTACAGAGAGCCGGACCGGGGCCCCCACTACAAAGAGTCGGACCGGACTTCCCCACCCCCGAGCCAGAGCGGACTCCCCCCTCCCCCCACTACAAAGAGCCGGACCGGGGCCACCCGCTACAAAGAGCCGGATCGGGGCCCCCCGCTACAAAGAGCTGGACCGGGGCCCCCCGCTACAAAGAGCCGGACCGGGGCCCCCACTACAGAGAGCCGGACCGGAGCTTCCACTACAAAGAGCCGGACCGGGGCCCCCCGCTACAGAGAGCTGGATTGGGGCCCCCTGCTACAGAGAGCCGCACCGGGGCCCCCCGCTACAGAGAGCCGGACTGGGGCCCCCCGCTACAGAGAGCCGGACTGGGGCCCCCCGCTACAGAGAGCCGGACCGGGGCCCCCCGCTACAGAGAGCCGGACCGGGGCCCCCCGCTACAGAGAGCTGGACCGGGGCCCCCCACTACAGAGAGCTGGACCGGGGCCCCCCGCTACAGAGAGCCGGACCGGGGCCCCCACTACAAAGTGCCGGACCGGGGCCCCTACTACAAAGAGCGGGACCGGGGCCCCCCGCTACAAAGAGCCGGACCGGGGCCCCCACTACAAAGAGCCGGACTGGGGCCCCCACTACAGAGAGCCGGACCAAGGCCCCCACTACAGAGAGCCGGACCGGACTATCCCCCCCCAGTACAAAGAGCTGGACCGGGGCCCCCACTACAGAGAGCCGGACCGGAGCCCCCACTACAGAGAGCCGGACCGGAGCCCCCACTACAGAGAGCCGGACCAGGGCCCCCATTACAGAGAGCCGGACCGGACTCCCCCACCCCCGAGCCAGACCGGACTCCCCCCCTCCCCCCACTACAAAGAGCTGGACCGGGGCCCCCACTACAGAGAGCCGGACCGTGGCCCCCACTACAGAGAGCCGGACCGGGGCCCCCACTACAGAGAGCCGGACCGGGGCCCCCACTACAGAGAGCCGGACCGGGGCCCCCACTACAGAGAGCCGGGCTGGACGGTCGTATCTGGCCGGAGTCACTCTTGTGAATGACTCGCAGAAATCTGGCTTTACCTCACAACAATAATCAACGCGGACGTTGCGAGTATCGTGCCAGACTCTCCAATGCAAGGCTATGCGTGCGAGAAGAAAAGGACGGCACGCTGATGAAAAATGAGAAAAAAATCGTCCTACCCTCTGGCATGAAAATCTGACTGATTTTTCAATCACAAGTGTGACACCAACCTAATCCTCTCCTGTGTGATACTGTCTGCTGAGCCGTGTATCTAATCCTTTCCTGTGTGATACTGTCTGCTGAGCTGTGTATCTAATCCTCTCCTGTGTGATACTGTCTGCTGAGCTGTGTATCTAATCCTCTCCTGTGTGATACTGTCTGCTGAGCTGTGTATCTAATCCTCTCCTGTGTGATACTGTCTGCTGAGCCATGTATCTAATCCTCTCCTGTGTGATACCGTCTGCTGAGCTGTGTATCTAATCCTCTCCTGTGTGATACTGTCTGCTGAGCTGTATATCTAATCCTCTCCTGTGTGATACTATCTGCTGAGACGTGTATCTAATCCTTTCCTGTGTGATACTGTCTGCTGAGCTGTGTATCTAATCCTCTCCTGTGTGATACTGTCTGCTGAGCTGTGTATCTAATCCTCTCCTGTGTGATACTGTCTGCTGAGCTGTGTATCTAATCCTCTCCTGTGTGATACTGTCTGCTGAGCCATGTATCTAATCCTCTCCTGTGTGATACCGTCTGCTGAGCTGTGTATCTAATCCTCTCCTGTGTGATACTGTCTGCTGAGCTGTATATCTAATCCTCTCCTGTGTGATACTGTCTGCTGAGCTGTGTATCTAATCCTCTCCTGTGTGATACTGTCTGCTGAGCTGTGTATCTAATCCTCTCCTGTGTGATACTGTGTGCTGAGCTGTGTATCTAATCCTCTCCTGTGTGATACTGTCTGCTGAGCTGTGTATCTAATCCTCTCCTGTGTTATACTGTCGGCTGAGCTGTGTATCTAATCCTCTCCTGTGCGATACTGTCTGCTAAGCTGTGTATCTAATCCTTTCCTGTGTGATACTGTCTGCTGAGCTGTGTATCTAATCCTATCCTGTGTGATACTGTCTGCTGAGCCGTATATCTAATCCTATCCTGTGTGATGCTGTCTGCTGAGCTGTATATCTAATCCTATCCTGTGTGATACTGTCTGCTGAGCTGTGTATCTAATCCTCTCCTATGTGATACTGTCTACTGAGCTGTGTATCTAATGCTCTCCTGTGTGATACTGTCTACTGAGCTGTGTATCTAATCCTTTCCTGTGTGATACTGTCTGCTGAGCTGTGTATCTAATCCTCTCCTGTGTGATACTGTCTGCTGAGCCGTGTATCTAATCCTCTCCTGTGTGATACTGTCTGCTGAGCTGTGTATGTAATCCTCTCCTGTGTGATACTGTCTGCTGAGCTGTGTATCTAATCCTCTCCTGTGTGATACTGTCTGCTGAGCCGTGTATCTAATCCTCTCCTGTGTGATACTGTCTGCTGAGCCGTGTATCTAATCCTATCCTGTGTGATACTGTCTGCTGAGCTGTGTATCTAATCCTCTCCTGTGTGATACTGTCTGCTGAGCTGTGTATCTAATCCTCTCCTGTGTGATACTGTCTGCTGAGCTGTGTATCTAATCCTCTCCTGTGTGATACTGTCTGCTGAGCTGTGTATCTAATCCTCTCCTGTGTGATACTGTCTGCTGAGCTGTGTATCTAATCCTCTCCTGTGTGATACTGTCTGCTGAGCTGTGTATCTAATCCTCTCCTGTGTGATACTGTCTGCTGAGCTGTGTATCTAATCCTCTCCTGTGTGATACTGTCTGCTGAGCTGTGTATCTAATCCTCTCCTGTGTGATACTGTCTGCTGAGCTGTGTATCTAATCCTCTCCTGTGTGATACTGTCTGCTGAGCTGTGTATCTAATCCTCTCCTGTGTGATACTGTCTGCTGAGCTGTGTATCTAATCCTCTCCTGTGTGATACTGTCTGCTGAGCTGTGTATCTAATCCTCTCCTGTGTGATATTGTCTGCTGAGCTGTGTATCTAATCCTCTCCTGTGTGATACTGTCTGCTGAGCTGTGTATCTAATCCTATCCTGTGTGATACTGTCTGCTGAGCTGTGTATCTAATCCTCTCCTGTGTGATATTGTCTGCTGAGCTGTGTATCTAATCCTCTCCTGTGTGATACTGTCTGCTGAGCTGTGTATCTAATCCTCTCCTGTGTGATACTGTCTGCTGAGCTGTGTATCTAATCCTCTCCTGTGTGATACTGTCTGCTGAGCTGTGTATCTAATCCTCTCCTGTGTGATACTGTCTGCTGAGCTGTGTATCTAATCCTCTCCTGTGTGATACTGTCTGCTGATCTGTGTATCTAATCCTCTCCTGTGTGATACTGTCTGCTGAGCTGTGTATCTAATCCTCTCCTGTGTGATACTGTCTGCTGATCTGTGTATCTAATCCTCTCCTGTGTGATACTGTCTGCTGAGCTGTGTATCTAATCCTCTCCTGTGTGATACTGTCTGGTGAGCCGTGTATCTAATCCTCTCCTGTGTGATACTGTATGCTGAGCTGTGAATCTAATCCTCTCCTGTGTGAGCCTGCTGCGATTTCACCGAGAGCACGAGTCGTATCATATAAAATTAAACAAGAGGACACGGCCTCATAGCTTAACATTGGTGCGAGTGCGATCTGATTTCTTATCGGAACACACTCACACAGGAAAATCGGAAATGGACAAGAGCCCTGTGTGTGTGTCTCTCCCTTTCCCAGTCTGTCCTTTTCCAGGGCCGTCTCTTTGCCCGTCTGTCTGTCTCTATCTCTCTGTCTCTTTGCCTGTCTGTCTTTTTGCCCGTCTGTCTGTCTCTATCTCTCTGTCTCTTTGCCTGTCTGTCTCTTTCTCGGGCTGTCTCTTTCCCGGCTGTCACTTTGCGTGGCTGTCTCTTTCCCAGGCTGTCTCTTTCCCGGGCTGTCTCTTTCCAGGGCTGTCTCTTTGCCTGTCTGTCTCTTTCCAGGGCTGTCTCTTTCCCGGGCTGTCTCTTTCCAGGGCTGTCTTTTTGCCCAGCTGTCTCTTTCCCGGGCTGTCTCTTTCCAGGGCTGTCTCTTTCCCGGGCTGTCTCTTTCCCGGGCTGTCTCTTTCCCAGGCTGTCTCTTTCCCAGGCTGTCTCTTTCCCGGGCTGTCACTTTGCCCGGCTGTCTCTTTCCCGGGCTGTCTCTTTCCCGGGCTGTCACTTTGCCCGGCTGTCTCTTTCCCGGGCTGTCTCTTTCCCGGGCTGTCTCTTTCCCGGGCTGTCACTTTGCCAGGCTGTCTCTTTCCCAGCCGGTCTCTTTCCACGTCACTGTTTCTTTCACCGTTTGTCTTTGTCTGTCTCTGTCTCTTTGCCCAGCTGTCTCTTTCCCAGGCTGTCTCTTTCCCGGGCTGTCTCTTTCCCGGGCTGTCACTTTGCCCGGCTGTCACTTTGCCAGGCTGTCTCTTTCCCGGGCTGTCACTTTGCCCGGCTGTCACTTTGCCAGGCTGTCTCTTTCCCGGGCGGTCTCTTTGCCCAGCCGGTCTCTTTCCACGTCACTGTCTCTTTCACCGTTTGTCTTTGTCTGTCTCTGTCTCTTTCCCTGTCTGTCTCTTTCCCTGTCTGTCTCTTTCCCTGTCTGTCTCTTTCCCTGTCTGCCTCTTTCCCTGTCTGTCTCTTTCCCTGTCTGCCTCTGTCTGTAGGTAAAATAAAATGACCGGTCTTATGAGCGCTAATAATAGATCCTAATAGTCCACTCTGAGCAACCCAGCGGGAGGACGCAGAGCCGATCTGAGTTCCAGGAATCAAGGAGTCGGTGAACCAGGAGCCACCAGCGGTAAACTGCCGGATCCACCCAGCTAAACATCGGATAGTGTTAGCTAACGCAGTCCCTCATCCTCCAGAGGAATCACACACCCACCACCGAGGATGTGCGAGGGCGCACAACCTATACAGGGGAGCACTTTTATATTTTAATCTAAAGAAATGTATCCACGGGTGCTCCACATATTGCGCTATTATCTTTACAGTGTCTGCCTCTGTCTGTCTCTGACTGTGTCTCTTTCCCTATCTGTCTGTCCTCTCTTTCCCCGTCTGTCTCTTTCCCCGTCTGTCTTTTTCTGTCTCTCTCTATCCGTCTCTCCACTGACATCTTTTTACCTCACACATAAGCTTCTTTAACTAACAGTTTATTTTGTTCCTATAGCAACCACTGACAGTTGCTATTAATAGCCTGAAGCTCCCACCTCCATTCAGTTTAATGGAGGCAGGTTTTTTGGAGAGTAACTGTAAAGTGCGGGGTTAAATTTTCCCGTCAAAACATAGTCTATGATGTTCCCTGGGTCACATGAGGCGTCTGTGCAAAATTTCGTGATTGTAAATGCGATGGTGCAAATTCACATATACACACACACACACACACACACACACAGCTTTATATATTAGATGACTGATTCCCGCTCATGTACAGTCACTGGCAGCCCCACAATAATGGCCATCACTACTCCCCTCATCCTCCTCCCCGGGGCCCGCTCCACCTGTGGGGAGTGATACCACCCCAGGCTGATATACCATGGTGACAGCAGCGGTGGCTAATCCCTGGCCGCATACCACAGGTGTCATCACGCATTCATCCTATTACTCCCTCCTTATTGGTGTACACCTCGGGGCACGACACCAGGCAGACCACCGCAATATCCCGGACCACCACACTGGCCTAGTGACGAGTAACTCAGATACGAGACCCCCCCGTGCCTGATCCCCTGCCCCCTGAGTGCCACATCTCCCCGGGGTAAGAACACTTTCTCATCAGCCTTTCCCGTCCTCCCCTGATGCCTCAGGAGATGAGACTCTGCCAGGGCACTCGTGGAGCCGGGCTCCCGCCTCGCTGATACCGGGTCACCGTCCTATTCCAGAGGATGACGTGATATGACCGCACATCAGAGGCCACTCGTGGAGCCGGGCTCCCACCTCGCTGATGCCGGGTCACCGTCCTATTCCAGAGGGTGACGTGATGTCACCGCACATCAGAGGCCACTCGTGGAGCCGGGCTCCCGCCTCGCTGATGCCGGGTCACCGTCCTATTCCAGAGGATGACGTGATGTCACCGCACATCAGAGGCCACTCGTGGAGCCGGGCTCCCGCCTCGCTGATGCCGGGTCACCGTCCTATTCCAGAGGGTGACGTGATATCACCACACATCAGAGGCCACTCGTGGAGCCGGGCTCCCGCCTCGCTGATGCCGGGTCACCGTCCTATTCCAGTAATGACGTGATGTCACCGCACATCAGAGGCCACTCGTGGAGCCGGGCTCCCGCCTCGCTGATGCCGGGTCACCGTCCTATTCCAGAGGATGACGTGATGTCACCACACATCAGAGGCCACTCGTGGAGCCGGGCTCCTGCCTCGCTAATGCCGGGTCACCATCCTATTCCAAAGGATGACGTGATATGACCGCACATCAGAGGCCACTCGTGGAGCCGGGCTCCCGCCTCTCTGATGCCGGGTCACCGTCCTATTCCAGAGGGTGACGTGATGTCAACGCAGATCAGAGGCCACTCGTGGAGCCGGGCTCCCGCCTCGCTGATGCCGGGTCACTGTCCTATTCCAGAGGATGACGTGATGTCACCGCACATCAGAGGTCACTCGTGGAGCCGGGCTCCCGCCTCGCTGATGCCGGGTCACCGTCCTATTCCAGAGGATGACGTGATGTCAACGCAGATCAGAGGCCACTCGTGGAGCCGGGCTCCCGCCTCGCTGATGCCGGGTCACCGTCCTATTCCAGAGGGTGACGTGATGTCACCGCACATCAGAGGCCACTCGTGGAGCCGGGCTCCCGCCTCGCTGATGCCGGGTCACTGTCCTATTCCAGAGGATGACGTGATGTCACCGCACATCAGAGGTCACTCGTGGAGCCGGGCTCCCGCCTCGCTGATGCCGGGTCACCGTCCTATTCCAGAGGATGACGTGATGTCACCAAACATCAGAGGCCACTCATGGAGCCGGGCTCCTGCCTCGCTGATGCCGGGTCACCGTCCTATTCCAGAGGATGACATGATATCACCACACATCAGAGGTCACTCGTGGAGCCGGGCTCCCGCCTCGCTGATGCCGGGTCACTGTCCTATTCCAGAGGATGACGTGATGTCACCACACATCAGAGGCTACTCGTGGAGCCGGGCTCCCGCCTCGCTGATGCCGGGTCACCGTCCTATTCCAGAGGATGACGTGATATGACCGCACATCAGAGGCCACTCGTGGAGCCAGGCTCCTGCCTTGCTGATTCCGTGTCACCGTCCTATTCCAGAAAATGACATGATATCACCGCACATCAGAGGCCACTCGTGGAGCCGGGCTCCCGCCTCGCTGATGCCGGGTCGCCGTCCTATTCCAGTAATGACGTGATGTCAACGCAGATCAGAGGCCACTCATGGAGCCGGGCTCCCGCCTCGCTGATGCCGGGTCACCGTCCTATTCCAGAGGATGACGTGATGTCACCACACATCAGAGGCCACTCGTGGAGCCGGGCTCCCGCCTCGCTGATGCCGGGTCACCGTCCTATTCCAGAGGATGACGTGATGTCACCACACATCAGAGGCCACTTGTGGAGCCGGGCTCCCGCCTCGCTGATGCCGGGTCACCGTCCTATTCCGGAGGATGACGTGATATCACCACACATCAGAGGTCACTCGTGGAGCCTTGCTCCTGCCTCGCTGATGCCGGGTCACCATCCTATTCCAGAGGGTGACGTGATATCACCGCCCATCAGAGGCCACTCGTGGAGCCGGGCTCCCGCCTCGCTGATGCCGGGTCACCGTCCTATTCCAGAGGATGACGTGATATGACCGCACATCAGAGGTCACTCGTGGAGCCGGGCTCCCACCTCGCTGATGCCGAGTCACCGTCCTATTCCAGAGGGTGACGTGATATCACCGCACATCAGAGGCCACTCGTGGAGCCGGGCTCCTGCCTCGCTGATGCCGGGTCACCGTCCTATTCCAGAGGATGACGTGATGTCACCGCACATCAGAGGCCACTCGTGGAGCCGGGCTCCCGCCTCGCTGATGCCGGGTCACCGTCCTATTCCAGAGGATGACGTGATGTCACCGCACATCAGAGGCCACTCGTGGAGCCGGGCTCCTGCCTCGCTGATGCCGGGTCACCGTCCTATTCCAGAGGATGACATAATATCACCGCACACCAGAGGCCACTCGTGGAGCCGGGCTCCCGCCTCGCTGATGCCGGTTCACCGTCCTATTCCAGAGGATGACGTGATATGACCGCACATCAGAGGCCACTCGTGGAGCCGGGCTCCCGCCTCACTGATGCCGGGTCGCCGTCCTATTCCAGTAATGACGTGATGTCAACGCAGATCAGAGGCCACTCATGGAGCCGGGCTCCCGCCTCGCTGATGCCGGGTCACCGTCCTATTCCAGAGGATGACGTGATGTCACCACACATCAGAGGCCACTCGTGGAGCCGGGCTCCCGCCTTGCTGATGCCGGGTCACCGTCCTATTCCAGAGGATGACGTGATGTCACCACACATCAGAGGCCACTTGTGGAGCCGGGCTCCCGCCTCGCTGATGCCGGGTCACCGTCCTATTCCGGAGGATGACGTGATATGACCGCACATCAGAGGTCACTCGTGGAGCCGGGCTCCCGCCTCGCTGATGCCCGGTCACCGTCCTATTCCAGAGGATGACATGATGTCACCGCACATCAGAGGCCACTCGTGGAGCCGGGCTCCCGCCTCGCTGATGCCCGGTCACTTTCCTATTCCAGAGGATGACATGATATGACCGCACATCAGAGGCCACTCGTGGAGCCGGGCTCCCGCCTCGCTGATACCAGGTCACTGTCCTATTCCAGAGGGTGACGTGATATCACCGCACATCAGAGGTCACTCGTGGAGCCGGGCTCCCGCCTCGCTGATGCTGGGTCACCGTCCTATTCCAGAAGATGACGTGATATGACCGCACATCACAGGCCACTCCTCGAACCGGGCTCCCGCATCGCTGATGCCGGGTCACCGTCCTATTCCAGAGGATGACGTGATATGACCGCACATCAGAGGCCACTCGTGGAGCCTTGCTCCTGCCTCGCTGATGCCGGGTCACCATCCTATTCCAGAGGGTGACGTGATATCACCGCCCATCAGAGGCCACTCGTGGAGCCGGGCTCCCGCCTCGCTGATGCCGGGTCACCGTCCTATTCCAGAGGATGACGTGATATGACCGCACATCAGAGGTCACTCGTGGAGCCGGGCTCCCACCTCGCTGATGCCGGGTCACCGTCCTATTCCAGAGGATGACGTGATATGACCGCACATCAGAGGTCACTCGTGGAGCCGGGCTCCCACCTCGCTGATGCCGAGTCACCGTCCTATTACAGAGGGTGACGTGATGTCACCGCACATCAGAGGCCACTCGTGGAGCCGGGCTCCCGCCTCGCTGATACCGGGTCACCGTCCTATTCCAGAGGATGACAGGATATCACCACACATCAGAGGTCACTCGTGGAGCCGGGCTCCCACCTCGCTGATACCGGGTCACCGTCCTATTCCAGAAGATGACGTGATATGACCGCACATCACAGGCCACTCCTCGAACCGGGCTCCCGCCTAGTTGATGCCAGGTCACCGTCCTATTCCAGAGGATGACATGATATGACCGCACATCAGAGGCCACTCGTGGAGCCGGGCTCCTGCCTCGCTGATGCCGGGTCACTGTCCTATTCCAGAGGATGACGTGATATGACCGCACATCAGAGGCCACTCGTGGAGCCTTGCTCCTGCCTCGCTGATGCCGGGTCACCATCCTATTCCAGAGGGTGACGTGATATCACCGCCCATCAGAGGCCACTCGTGGAGCCGGGCTCCCGCCTCGCTGATGCCGGGTCACCGTCCTATTCCAGAGGATGACGTGATATGACCGCACATCAGAGGTCACTCGTGGAGCCGGGCTCCCACCTCGCTGATGCCGAGTCACCGTCCTATTACAGAGGGTGACGTGATGTCACCGCACATCAGAGGCCACTCGTGGAGCCGGGCTCCCGCCTCGCTGATACCGGGTCACCGTCCTATTCCAGAGGATGACATGATATCACCACACATCAGAGGTCACTCGTGGAGCCGGGCTCCCACCTCGCTGATACCGGGTCACCGTCCTATTCCAGAAGATGACGTGATATGACCGCACATCACAGGCCACTCCTCGAACCGGGCTCCCGCCTAGTTGATGCCAGGTCACCGTCCTATTCCAGAGGATGACATGATATGACCGCACATCAGAGGCCACTCGTAGAGCCGGGCTCCCGCCTCGCTGATGCCGGGTCACCGTCCTATTCCAGAGGATGACGTGATATGACCGCACATCAGAGGCCACTCGTGGAGCCTTGCTCCTGCCTCGCTGATGCCGGGTCACCATCCTATTCCAGAGGGTGACGTGATATCACCGCCCATCAGAGGCCACTCGTGGAGCCGGGCTCCCGCCTCGCTGATGCCGAGTCACCGTCCTATTCCAGAGGATGACGTGATATGACCGCACATCAGAGGTCACTCGTGGAGCCGGGCTCCCACCTCGCTGATGCCGGGTCACCGTCCTATTCCAGAGGATGACGTGATATGACCGCACATCAGAGGTCACTCGTGGAGCCGGGCTCCCACCTCGCTGATGCCGAGTCACCGTCCTATTACAGAGGGTGACGTGATATCACCACACATCAGAGGCCACTCGTGGAGCCGGGCTCCCGCCTCGCTGATGCCGGGTCACTGTCCTATTCCAGTAATGACGTGATGTCACCGCACATCAGAGGCCACTCGTGGAGCCGGGCTCCCGCCTCGCTGATACCGGGTCACCGTCCTATTCCAGAGGATGACATGATATCACCACACATCAGAGGTCACTCGTGGAGCCGGGCTCCCACCTCGCTGATGCCGGGTCACCGTCCTATTTCAGAGGATGACATGATATCACCGCACATCAGAGGCCACTCGTGGAGCCGGGCTCCCGCCTCGCTGATGCCCGGTCACTGTCCTATTCCAGAGGATGACATGATATCACCGCACATCAGAGGCCACTCGTGGAGCCGGGCTCCCACCTCGCTGATACCGGGTCACCGTCCTATTCCAGAAGATGACGTGATATGACCGCACATCACAGGCCACTCCTCGAACCGGGCTCCCGCCTAGTTGATGCCAGGTCACCGTCCTATTCCAGAGGATGACATGATATGACCGCACATCAGAGGCCACTCGTGGAGCCGGGCTCCCGCCTCACTGATGCCGGGTCACCGTCCTATTCCAGAGGGTGACGTGATATCACCGCCCATCAGAGGCCACTCGTGGAGCCGGGCTCCCGCCTCGCTGATGCCGGGTCACCGTCCTATTCCAGAGGATGACGTGATATGACCGCACATCAGAGGTCACTCGTGGAGCCGGGCTCCCACCTCGCTGATGCCGGGTCACCGTCCTATTCCAGAGGATGACGTGATATGACCGCACATCAGAGGTCACTCGTGGAGCCGGGCTCCCACCTCGCTGATGCCGAGTCACCGTCCTATTACAGAGGGTGACGTGATATCACCACACATCAGAGGCCACTCGTGGAGCCGGGCTCCTGCCTCGCTGATGCCGGGTCACCGTCCTATTCCAGTAATGACGTGATATGACCGCACATCAGAGGCCACTTGTGGAGCCGGGCTCCTGCCTCGCTGATGCCGGGTCACCGTCCTATTCCGGAGGATGACATGATGTCACCGCACATCAGAGGCCACTCGTGGAGCCGGGCTCCCGCCTCGCTGATGCCGGGTCACTGTCCTATTCCAGAAGATGACGTGATATGACCGCACATCACAGGCCACTCCTCGAACGGGGCTCCCGCCTAGTTGATGCCAGGTCACCGTCCTATTCCAGAGGATGACATGATATGACCGCACATCAGAGGCCACTCGTGGAGCCGGGCTCCCGCCTCGCTGATGCCGGGTCACCGTCCTATTCCAGAGGATGACGTGATATGACCGCACATCAGAGGCCACTCGTGGAGCCGGGCTCCCGCCTCGCTGATGCCGGGTCACCGTCCTATTCCAGAGGATGACGTGATATGACCGCACATCAGAGGTCACTCGTGGAGCCGGGCTCCCAACTCGCTGATGCCGGGTCACCGTCCTATTCCAGAGGATGACGTGATATGACCGCACATCAGAGGTCACTCGTGGAGCCGGGCTCCCACCTCGCTGATGCCGAGTCACCGTCCTATTACAGAGGGTGACGTGATATCACCACACATCAGAGGTCACTCATGGAGCCGGGCTCCGGCCTCGCTGATGCCGGGTCACTGTCCTATTCCAGTAATGACGTGATGTCACCGCACATCAGAGGCCACTCGTGGAGCCGGGCTCCCGCCTCGCTGATACCGGGTCACCGTCCTATTCCAGAGGATGACATGATATCACCACACATCAGAGGTCACTCGTGGAGCCGGGCTCCCACCTCGCTGATGCCGGGTCACCGTCCTATTTCAGAGGATGACATGATATGACCGCACATCAGAGGCCACTCGTGGAGCCGGGCTCCCACCTCGCTGATGCCGGGTCACTGTCCTATTCAAGTAATGACGTGATGTCACCGCAGATCAGAGGCCACTCGTGGAGCCGGGCTCCCGCCTCGCTGATGCCAGGTCACCGTCCTATTTAAGTAATGACGTGATGTCACCGCAGATCAGAGGCCACTCGTGGAGCCGGGCTCCTGCCTCGCTGATGCCGGGTCACCGTCCTATTCCAGAGGATGACGTGATGTCACCGCACATCAGAGGTCATTCGTGGAGTCAGGCTCCCGCCTCGCTGATGCCGGGTCACCGTCCTATTCCAGAGGATGACATGATATGACCGCACATCAGAGGTCACTCGTGGAGCCGGGCTCCCGCCTCGCTGATGTCGGGTCACCGTCCTATTCCAGAGGATGACGTGATATGACCGCACATCAGAGGCCACTCGTGGAGCCGGGCTCCCGCCTCGCTGATGCCAGGTCACCGTCCTATTCCAGAGGATGACGTGATATGACCGCACATCAGAGGTCACTCGTGGAGCCGGGCTCCCGCCTCGCTGATGCCGGGTCACCGTCCTATTCCAGAGGATGACGTGATGTCACCGCACATCAGAGGTCATTCGTGGAGCCGGGCTCCCGCCTCGCTGATGCCGGGTCACCGTCCTATTCCAGAGGATGACGTGATGTCACCACACATCAGAGGCCACTCATGGAGCCGGGCTCCTGCCTCGCTAATGCCGGGTCACCATCCTATTCCAGAGGGTGACGTGATATCACCGCACATCAGAGGTCACTTGTGGAGCCAGGCTCCCACCTCGCTGATGCCGGGTCACCATCCTATTCCAGAGGATGACGTGATGTCACTGCACATCAGAGGTCACTTGTGGAGCCAGGCTCCCACCTCGCTGATGCTGGGTCACCGTCCTATTCCAGAGGATGACGTGATGTCACCACACATCAGAGGCCACTCGTGGAGCCGGGCTCCCGCCTCGCTGATGCCGGGTCACCGTCCTATTCCAGAGGGTGACGTGATATCACCGCACATCAGAGGCCACTCGTGGAGCCGGGCTCCCGCCTCGCTGATGCCGGGTCACCGTCCTATTCCAGAGGGTGACGTGATGTCACCACACATCAGAGGCTACTCGTGGAGCCGGGCTCCCCGCCTCGCTGATGCCGGGTCACCGTCCTATTCCAGAGGGTGACGTGATGTCACCACACATCAGAGGCTACTCGTGGAGCCGGGCTCCCGCCTCGCTGATGCCGGGTCACCGTCCTATTCCAGAGGGTGACGTGATATGACCGCACATCAGAGGCCACTCGTGGAGCCGGGCTCCCGCCTCGCTGATGCCGGGTCACCGTCCTATTCCAGAGGATGACGTGATGTCACCACACATCAGAGGCCACTTGTGGAGCCGGGCTCCCGCCTCGCTGATGCCGGGTCACCGTCCTATTCCAGAGGATGACATGATGTCACCGCACATCAGAGGCCACTCGTGGAGCCGGGCTCCCACCTCGCTGATACCGGGTCACCGTCCTATTCCAGAGGATGACATGATGTCACCGCACATCAGAGGCCACTTGTGGAGCCGGGCTCCCGCCTCGCTGATACCGGGTCACCGTCCTATTCCAGAGGATGACGTGATATGACCGCACATCAGAAGTCACTCTTGGAGCCGGGCTCCCGCCTCGCTGATGCCGGGTCACCGTCCTATTCCAGAGGATGACGTGATATGACCGCACATCAGAGGCCACTCGTGGAGCCGGGCTCCCGCCTCGCTGATGCCAGGTCACCGTCCTATTCAAGTAATGACGTGATGTCACCGCAGATCAGAGGCCACTCGTGGAGCCGGGCTCCCGCCTCGCTGATGCCGGGTCACCGTCCTATTCCAGAGGATGACGTGATGTCACCGCACATCAGAGGTCATTCGTGGAGCCAGGCTCCCGCCTCGCTGATGCCGGGTCACCGTCCTATTCCAGAGGATGACATGATATGACCGCACATCAGAGGTCACTCGTGGAGCCGGGCTCCCGCCTCGCTGATGTCGGGTCACCGTCCTATTCCAGAGGATGACGTGATATGACCGCACATCAGAGGCCACTCGTGGAGCCGGGCTCCCGCCTCGCTGATGCCAGGTCACCGTCCTATTCCAGAGGATGACGTGATATGACCGCACATCAGAGGTCACTCGTGGAGCCGGGCTCCCGCCTCGCTGATGCCGGGTCACTGTCCTATTCCAGAGGATGACGTGATGTCACCGCACATCAGAGGTCATTCGTGGAGCCGGGCTCCCGCCTCGCTGATGCCGGGTCACCGTCCTATTCCAGAGGATGACGTGATGTCACCACACATCAGAGGCCACTCATGGAGCCGGGCTCCTGCCTCGCTGATGCTGGGTCACCGTCCTATTCCAGAGGGTGACGTGATATCACCGCACATCAGAGGCCACTCGTGGAGCCGGGCTCCCGCCTCGCTGATGCCGGGTCACCGTCCTATTCCAGAGGATGACGTGATATCACCACACATCAGAGGCCACTCGTGGAGCCGGGCTCCCACCTCGCTGATGCCGGGTCACCGTCCTATTCCAGAGGATGACGTGATATGACCGCACATCAGAGGCCACTCGTGGAGCCGGGCTCCCCGCCTCGCTGATGCCAGGTCACCGTCCTATTCAAGTAATGACGTGATGTCACCGCAGATCAGAGGCCACTCGTGGAGCCGGGCTCCCGCCTCGCTGATGCCGGGTCACCGTCCTATTCCAGAGGATGACGTGATGTCACCGCACATCAGAGGTCATTCGTGGAGCCAGGCTCCCGCCTCGCTGATGCCGGGTCACCGTCCTATTCCAGAGGATGACATGATATGACCGCACATCAGAGGTCACTCGTGGAGCCGGGCTCCCGCCTCGCTGATGTCGGGTCACCGTCCTATTCCAGAGGATGACGTGATATGACCGCACATCAGAGGCCACTCGTGGAGCCGGGCTCCCGCCTCGCTGATGCCAGGTCACCGTCCTATTCCAGAGGATGACGTGATATGACCGCACATCAGAGGTCACTCGTGGAGCCGGGCTCCCGCCTCGCTGATGCCGGGTCACTGTCCTATTCCAGAGGATGACGTGATGTCACCGCACATCAGAGGTCATTCGTGGAGCCGGGCTCCCGCCTCGCTGATGCCGGGTCACCGTCCTATTCCAGAGGATGACGTGATGTCACCACACATCAGAGGCCACTCATGGAGCCGGGCTCCTGCCTCGCTGATGCTGGGTCACCGTCCTATTCCAGAGGGTGACGTGATATCACCGCACATCAGAGGCCACTCGTGGAGCCGGGCTCCCGCCTCGCTGATGCCGGGTCACCGTCCTATTCCAGAGGATGACGTGATATCACCACACATCAGAGGCCACTCGTGGAGCCGGGCTCCCACCTCGCTGATGCCGGGTCACCGTCCTATTCCAGAGGATGACGTGATATCACCGCACATCAGAGGCCACTCGTGGAGCCGGGCTCCTGCCTCGCTGATGCTGGGTCACCGTCCTATTCCAGAGGGTGACGTGATATCACCGCACATCAGAGGCCACTCGTGGAGCCGGGCTCCCGCCTCGCTGATGCCGGGTCACCGTCCTATTCCAGAGGATGACGTGATGTCACCACACATCAGAGGCCACTTGTGGAGCCGGGCTCCCGCCTCGCTGATGCCGGGTCACCGTCCTATTCCGGAGGATGACATGATGTCACCGCACATCAGAGGCCACTCGTGGAGCCGGGCTCCCGCCTCGCTGATGCCGGGTCACCGTCCTATTCCAGAGGATGACGTGATGTCACCACACATCAGAGGCCACTTGTGGAGCCGGGCTCCCGCCTCGCTGATGCCGGGTCACCGTCCTATTCCGGAGGATGACATGATGTCACCGCACATCAGAGGCCACTCGTGGAGCCGGGCTCCCACCTCGCTGATACCGGGTCACCCGTCCTATTCCAGAGGATGACGTGATATGACCGCACATCAGAAGTCACTCTTGGAGCCGGGCTCCCGCCTCGCTGATGCCGGGTCACCGTCCTATTCCAGAGGATGACATGATGTCACCGCACATTAGAGGCCACTCTTGGAGCCGTGCTCCCGCCTCGCTGATGCCGGGTCACTGTCCTATTCCAGAGGATGACATGATGTCACCGCACATCAGAGGCCACTCGTGGAGCCGGACTCCCGCCTCGCTGATGCCGGGTCACTGTCCTATTCCAGAGGATGACGTGATGTCACCGCACATCAGAGGTCATTCGTGGAGCCGGGCTCCCGCCTCGCTGATGCCGGGTCACCGTCCTATTCCAGAGGATGACGTGATATGACCGCACATCAGAGGTCACTCGTGGAGCCGGGCTCCCGCCTCGCTGATGCCGGGTCACTGTCCTATTCCAGAGGATGACGTGATGTCACCGCACATCAGAGGTCATTCGTGGAGCCGGGCTCCCGCCTCGCTGATGCCGGGTCCACCGTCCTATTCCAGAGGATGACGTGATGTCACACACATCAGAGGCCACTCATGGAGCCGGGCTCCTGCCTCGCTGATGCTGGGTCACCGTCCTATTCCAGAGGGTGACGTGATATCACCGCACATCAGACGCCACTCGTGGAGCCGGGCTCCTGCCTCGCTGATGCCGGGTCACCGTCCTATTCCAGAGGATGACGTGATATCACCACACATCAGAGGTCACTCGTGGAGCCGGGCTCCCGCCTCGCTGATGCCGGGTCACCGTCCTATTCCAGAGGGTGACGTGATGTCACCACACATCAGAGGCCACTCGTGGAGCCGGGCTCCCGCCTCGCTGATGCCGGGTCACCGTCCTATTCCAGAGGATGACGTGATATCACCGCACATCAGAGGCCACTCGTGGAGCCGGGCTCCCGCCTCGCTGATGCCGGGTCACCGTCCTATTCCAGAGGATGACGTGATATCACCGCACATCAGAGGTCACTCGTGGAGCCGGGCTCCCGCCTCGCTGATGCCGGGTCACCGTCCTATTCCAGAGGATGACATGATATCACCACACATCAGAGGCCACTTGTGGAGCCGGGCTCCCGCCTCGCTGATGCCGGGTCACCGACCTATTCCGGAGGATGACATGATGTCACCGCACATCAGAGGCCACTCGTGGAGCCGGGCTCCACCTCGCTGATACCGGGTCACCGTCCTATTCCAGAGGATGACGTGATATGACCGCACATCAGAAGTCACTCTTGGAGCCGGGCTCTCGCCTCGCTGATGCCGGGTCACCGTCCTATTCCAGAGGATGACATGATGTCACCGCACATTAGAGGCCACTCGTGGAGCCGGGCTCCCGCCTCGCTGATGCCCGGTCACTGTCCTATTCCAGAGGATGACATTGATGTCACCACACATCAGAGGCCACTCGTGGAGCCGGGCTCCCGCCTCGCTGATGCCCGGTCACTGTCCTATTCCAGAGGGTGACGTGATATGACCGCACATCAGAGGCCACTCGTGGAGCCGGACTCCCGCCTCGCTGATGCCGGGTCACCGTCCTATTCCAGAGGATGACGTGATATGACCGCACATCAGAGGCCACTCGTGGAGCCGGGCTCCCGCCTCGCTGATGCCGGGTCACCGTCCTATTCCAGAGGATGACGTGATGTCACCGCACATCAGAGGCCACTCATGGAGCCGGCTCCCGCCTCGCTGATGCCGGGTCACCGTCCTATTCCAGAGGATGACGTGATGTCACCACACATCAGAGGCTACTCGTGGAGCCGGGCTCCCGCCTCGCTGATGCCGGGTCACCGTCCTATTCCAGAGGATGACGTGATATGACCGCACATCAGAGGTCACTCGTGGAGCCGGGCTCCCGCCTCGCTGATGCCGGGTCACCGTCCTATTCCAGAGGATGACATGATGTCACCGCACATCAGAGGCCACTCGTGGAGCCGGGCTCCCGCCTCGCTGATGCCAGGTCACCGTCCTATTCCAGAGGATGACATGATGTCACCACACATCAGAGGCCACTTGTGGAGCCAGGCTCCCGCCTCGCTGATGCCGGGTCACCGTTCCTATTCCAGAGGATGACGTGATGTCACCACACATCAGAGGTCACTCGTGGAGCCGGGCTCCCTCCTCGCTGATGCCCGGTCACTGTCCTATTCCAGAGGATGACATGATATGACCGCACATCAGAGGCCACTCATGGAGCCGGGCTCCCGCCTCGCTGATGCCAGGTCACTGTCCTATTCCAGTAATGACGTGATGTCAACGCAGATCAGAGGCCACTCGTGGAGCCGGGCTCCCGCCTCGCTGATGCCGGGTCACCCTCCTATTCCAGAGGATGACGTGATATGACCGCACATTACAGGCCACTCGTGGAGCCGGGCTCCCACCTCGCTGATGCCGGGTCACCCTCCTATTCCAGAGGATGTCGTGATATGACCGCACATCAGAGGCCACTCGTGGAGCCGGGCTCCCGCCTCGCTGATGCCGGGTCACCGTCCTATTCCAGAGGATGATGTGATGTCACCACACATCAGAGGCCACTCGTGGAGCCAGGCTCCCGCCTTGCTGATGCCGGGTCCACCGTCCTATTCCAGAGGATGACATGATATCACCGCACATCAGAGGTCACTCGTGGAGCCGGGCTCCCGCCTCGCTGATGCCGGGTCACTGTCTTATTCCAGAGGATGACGTGATGTCACCACACATCAGAGGCTACTCGTGGAGCCGGGCTCCCGCCTCGCTGATGCCGGGTCACCGTCCTATTCCAGAGGATGATGTGATGTCACCGCACATCAGAGGCCACTTGTGGAGCCGGTCTCCCGCCTCGTTGATGCCGGGTCCACCGTCCTATTCCAGAGGATGACGTGATATGACCGCACATCAGAGGTCACTCGTGGAGCCGGGCTCCCACCTCGCTGATGCCGGGTCACCGTCCTATTCCAGAGGATGACGTGATATGACCGCACATCAGAGGTCACTCGTGCAGCCGGGCTCCCGCCTCGCTGATGCCCGGTCACCGTCCTATTCCAGAGGATGACGTGATATCACCACACATCAGAGGCCACTCGTGGAGCCGGGCTCCCGCCTCGCTGATGCCCAGTCACCGTCCTATTCCAGAGGATGACGTGATATCACCACACATCAGAGGCCACTCGTGGAGCCGGGCTCCCGCCTCGCTAATGCCGGGTCACCGTCCTATTCCAGAGGATGACGTGATATGACCGCACATCAGAGGTCACTCGTGCAGCCGGGCTCCCGCCTCGCTGATACCGGGTCACCGTCCTATTCCAGAAGATGACGTGATATGACCGCACATCACAGGCCACTCCTCGAACCGGGCTCCCGCCTCGTTGATGCCGGGTCACCGTCCTATTCCAGAAGATGACGTGATATGACCGCACATCAGAGGCCACTCGTGGAGCCGGGCTCCCGCCTCGCTGATGCCGGGTCACCGTCCTATTCCAGAAGATGACATGATGTCACCGCCCATCAGAGGCCACTCGTGGAGCCGGGCTCCCGCCTCGCTGATGCCCGGTCACTGTCCTATTCCAGAGGATGACATGATATTACCGCACATCAGAGGCCACTCATGGAGCCGGGCTCCTGCCTCGCTGATGCCGGGTCACCGTCCTATTCCAGAGGATGACGTGATGTCACCGCACATCAGAGGCCACTCGTGGAGCCGGGCTCCTGCCTCGCTGATGCCGGGTCATCGTCCTATTCCAGAGGATGACGGGATGTCCACCGCACATCAGAGGCCACTCGTGGAGCCGGGCTCCCACCTCGCTGATGCCGGGTCACCATCCTATTCCAGAGGGTGACGTGATGTCACCGCACATCAGAGGCCACTCGTGGAGCCGGGCTCCCGCCTCGCTGATGCCGGGTCACCGTCCTATTCCGAGGATGACGTGATGTCACCGCACATCAGAGGCCACTCGTGGAGCCGGGCTCCCGCCTCGCTGATGCCGGGTCACCGTCCTATTCCAGAGGATGACGTGATGTCACCGCACATCAGAGGCCACTCGTGGAGCCGGGCTCCCGCCTCGCTGATGCCGGGTCACCGTCCTATTCCAGAGGGTGACGTGATATCACCACACATCAGAGGCCACTCGTGGAGCCGGGCTCCCGCCTCGCTGATGCCGGGTCACCGTCCTATTCCAGTAATGACGTGATGTCACCGCACATCAGAGGCCACTCGTGGAGCCGGGCTCCCGCCTCGCTGATGCCGGGTCACCGTCCTATTCCAGAGGATGACGTGATGTCACCACACATCAGAGGCCACTCGTGGAGCCGGGCTCCTGCCTCGCTAATGCCGGGTCACCATCCTATTCCAAAGGATGACGTGATATGACCGCACATCAGAGGCCACTCGTGGAGCCGGGCTCCCGCCTCTCTGATGCCGGGTCACCGTCCTATTCCAGAGGGTGACGTGATGTCAACGCAGATCAGAGGCCACTCGTGGAGCCGGGCTCCCGCCTCGCTGATGCCGGGTCACTGTCCTATTCCAGAGGATGACGTGATATCACCACACATCAGAGGCCACTCGTGGAGCCGGGCTCCCGCCTCGCTAATGCCGGGTCACCGTCCTATTCCAGAGGATGACGTGATATGACCGCACATCAGAGGTCACTCGTGCAGCCGGGCTCCCGCCTCGCTGATGCCCGGTCACCGTCCTATTCCAGAGGATGACATGATGTCACCGCACATCAGAGGCCACTCGTGGAGCCGGGCTCCCGCCTCGCTGATGCCCGGTCACTATCCTATTCCAGAGGATGACGTGATGTCACCACACATCAAAGGTCACTCGTGGAGCCGGGCTCCTGCCTCGCTGATACCGGGTCACCGTCCTATTCCAGAAGATGACGTGATATGACCGCACATCACAGGCCACTCCTCGAACCGGGCTCCCGCCTCGTTGATGCCGGGTCACCGTCCTATTCCAGAAGATGACGTGATATGACCGCACATCAGAGGCCACTCGTGGAGCCGGGCTCCCGCCTCGCTGATGCCGGGTCACCGTCCTATTCCAGAAGATGACATGATGTCACCGCCCATCAGAGGCCACTCGTGGAGCCGGGCTCCCGCCTCGCTGATGCCCGGTCACTGTCCTATTCCAGAGGATGACATGATATTACCGCACATCAGAGGCCACTCATGGAGCCGGGCTCCTGCCTCGCTGATGCCGGGTCACCGTCCTATTCCAGAGGATGACGTGATGTCACCGCACATCAGAGGCCACTCGTGGAGCCGGGCTCCTGCCTCGCTGATGCCGGGTCATCGTCCTATTCCAGAGGATGACGTGATGTCACCGCACATCAGAGGCCACTCGTGGAGCCGGGCTCCCACCTCGCTGATGCCGGGTCACCATCCTATTCCAGAGGGTGACGTGATGTCACCGCACATCAGAGGCCACTCGTGGAGCCGGGCTCCCGCCTCGCTGATGCCGGGTCACCGTCCTATTCCAGAGGGTGACGTGATATCACCACACATCAGAGGCCACTCGTGGAGCCGGGCTCCGCCTCGCTGATGCCGGGTCACCGTCCTATTCCAGTAATGACGTGATGTCACCGCACATCAGAGGCCACTCGTGGAGCCGGGCTCCCGCCTCGCTGATGCCGGGTCACCGTCCTATTCCAGAGGATGACGTGATGTCACCACACATCAGAGGCCACTCGTGGAGCCGGGCTCCTGCCTCGCTAATGCCGGGTCACCATCCTATTCCAAAGGATGACGTGATATGACCGCACATCAGAGGCCACTCGTGGAGCCGGGCTCCCGCCTCTCTGATGCCGGGTCACCGTCCTATTCCAGAGGGTGACGTGATGTCAACGCAGATCAGAGGCCACTCGTGGAGCCGGGCTCCCGCCTCGCTGATGCCGGGTCACTGTCCTATTCCAGAGGATGACGTGATGTCACCGCACATCAGAGGTCACTCGTGGAGCCGGGCTCCCGCCTCGCTGATGCCGGGTCACCGTCCTATTCCAGAGGATGACGTGATGTCAACGCAGATCAGAGGCCACTCGTGGAGCCGGGCTCCCGCCTCGCTGATGCCGGGTCACCGTCCTATTCCAGAGGGTGACGTGATGTCACCGCACATCAGAGGCCACTCGTGGAGCCGGGCTCCCGCCTCGCTGATGCCGGGTCACTGTCCTATTCCAGAGGATGACGTGATGTCACCGCACATCAGAGGTCACTCGTGGAGCCGGGCTCCCGCCTCGCTGATGCCGGGTCACCGTCCTATTCCAGAGGATGACGTGATGTCACCAAACATCAGAGGCCACTCATGGAGCCGGGCTCCTGCCTCGCTGATGCCGGGTCACCGTCCTATTCCAGAGGATGACATGATATCACCACACATCAGAGGTCACTCGTGGAGCCGGGCTCCCGCCTCGCTGATGCCGGGTCACTGTCCTATTCCAGAGGATGACGTGATGTCACCACACATCAGAGGCTACTCGTGGAGCCGGGCTCCCGCCTCGCTGATGCCGGGTCACCATCCTATTCCAGAGGATGACGTGATATGACCGCACATCAGAGGCCACTCGTGGAGCCAGGCTCCTGCCTT